>NC_079211.1:55340397-55635475 GCF_029633865.1 Lampris incognitus | reverse complement strand
TCTCTTGGGCTCCCTCTCTCTCGCTCTCTCCCTCCTCCATCTTCCTCTCTCCCTGTCTTTCTCTCTCTCTCCCACTTTGTCTTTCCCTCTCTCTCCCTTCCCCTAAACCAAGCAACACCAGATCTTTTTGTGAGATCCTTTCTCTTCGAGGTAAATTAATTAACACCAAGGCTGCTATTGCAGTAACCCTCGTCATCATCATCATCATCGTCATCATCAACATCGTCTTCGTCATTGTCATCATCAACATCGTCGCAGTCATCACATCATCGTCATCATCGTCATCATCATCATCATTGGCAGCACTCGCAGCGGGTTTGGTGAGGCGTGGTGACACTCAGAAGGATGCAGTGCTGACACAGTGAGGGGAGGGGAAGGCCGTCCCAACACTGTCACAAGACACACTGTTACAAAGCAGGGTACACACTCACAGTGACTCACAATGAGCCACCCTGACTAGTCCACAGCCTCATCAACTTCCATGGACCCGCTGACGGACTCTCACCCCTGATGATGAGGAGCAGAGAGGAAGGAGACAACGAGTCTGAACGATGAGGGGAAGATGTAAGGGGACGAAGACATGGATGATTGTGTGTGTGTTTGTGTGTGTGGGTGTGTGTGATTGGGTGTGTGTGTGTGTGTGTGTGTGGGTGTGTGTTTATGTGTGTGTGTGTGTGGGTGGGTGTGTGGGTGGGTGTGTGGGTGTATGTGGGTGTGTTGTGTTAGGAAAGGTGGCAACTTTGAGGATATGAAGAATAAGAGGAAGATGAAGAAGAGGGCCGGGGTGGGGGCGAGAGAGAGAGAGACAGGGAGACGTTGCTGAGAGGCAACACGTTTTAAATGAAAGAGAGATGGGAGAGGAAGAGGGGAGGAAGAGGGGGAAGAGGGGAGGAAGATGGGGGAAGAGGGGTGGACGGGAGAGACAGCGAGAAGGATGTCCAGGAGGACAGATGGAGGGGGTGCTGGGGAGGGCTGCGGCAAGGATTTTAATTAGTGGTAATTGGCCGACGAGGGAAATGGATCTAGGCGACGGAAGGGCAGGAGGGATGAAGGGGAGCGGAGAGAGAAGAGGGGGAGGAGAGGAGAGAGAGAGAGAAGAGGGGGGGAGAGAGAGAGAGAGAGAGAGAGAGAGGAGAAGAGAGAGAGAGAGAGAGGAGAGAGGAGAGAGGAGAGAGAGAGAGAGGGAGAGAGAGAGATGAGAGAGAGAGAGAGGGAGAGAGAGAGGGAGAGGGCAACTAGTTAGTGGTCTGAAGGATGTCGCCGCCACTTCGATAGAGGGAGGTGAGACCGAGCGGCGGAGGGACGGGAGAGGTGAGATAGACGACAGGAGAGCGAGCAGGAGAAGAGGAGGGTGGCGAAGACGAGAGAGAAGAGACCGAAGAGAGGGGAGAGAGAGAGAGAAGGAGACCAGAGAGAGAGAGAGAGAGAGAGAGAGAGAGAGAGAGAGAGAGAGAGAGAGAGAGAGAGAGAGAGAGAGAGAGAGAGAGAGAGGGAGAGGCTAGCAACTAGTTAGTGTCTGACAGTGATGTCTCTCCACTTCCTTCACAGGCTAATTCCATCTGAGCTCTTTGGCCTCCGTTTTGCTCTTCCTCTGTCTGTCTGTCTGTCTGTCTGTCTGTCTGTCTGTCTGTCTGTCTGTCTGTCTGTCTGTCTGTCTGTCTGTCTGTCTGTCTGTCTGTCTGTCTGTCTGTCTGTCTGTCTGTCTGTCTGTCTCCCCCCCCCCGCCCCTTTCTGCTCTTTCAGTGCTTTCATAAACTTAGCATATCCTCCGATCCATGCTGGCTGCCTGCTGCACATGTGGGGTTTATGTAAAATGTAATAAGTGATATTGTACAACTATCCTCAAAGTACTGCCCCCCTTTGTTAACTGTTTAGTAATCACGCTACAGAAGTGTGTAACGGTTAGTAATCACGCTACAGAAGTGTGTAACGGTTTAGTAATCACGCTACAGAAGTGTGTAACGGTTTAGTAATCATGCTACAGAAGTGTGTAACGGTTTAATAATCACGCTACAGAAAGTGTGTAACGGGTTAGTAATCACGCTACAGAAGTGTGTAACGGTTTAATAATCACGCTACAGAAGTGTGTAACGGTTTAGTAATCACGCTACAGAAGTGTGTAACGGTTTAGTAATCACGCTACAGAAGTGTGTAACGGTTAGTAATCACGCTACAGAAGTGTGTAACGGGTTAGTAATCACGCTACAGAAGTGTGTAACGGCTTAGTAATCACGCTACGCTACACGCTACGTTGGAGGTGGAGTGAATATACAGAGGTTGTGGGGTTTGCATCAGATGGGGCTGCAGTAACACTGCACTCACACTGAGGTAGAAAGGCTCAGTGTGCAAGTGTCTCAGAGACACAAATAAACCCTCTGCGCGCGCGCGCACGCACGCACAAACGCACCACACACACCCACACACAACTAACAAAAATCCCTACATCCTGGCATAGGAGTAAAGACCAGCTGCATCTGTGGAGTCATCAAGTGCTTGAGATGTTTGCTCGTTCCGACCTCGGGGCTGAGGAGAGCCGAGTCCTCACCGCCTCACTTCAACTCTCATCCTCACCGCCTCACTTCAACCCTCATCCTCACCGCCTCACTTCAACCCTCAACCTCACTGCCCAACTCAACCCTCAACCTCACCACCTCACCTCACCTCAACGCTCAACCTCCACCGCCTCACCTCAACCTCAACCTCACCATCTAACCTCAACCCTCAACCTCACCGCCTCACCTCAACCCTCAACCTCACCGTCTAAGCTCAACCCTCAACCTCACCGCCTAACCTCAACCCTCAACCTCACCGCCTCACCTCAAACCTCAACCTCACCGCCTAACCTCATCCATCAACCTCACCGCCTAACCTCAACCATCAACCTCACCGCCTCACTTCAACCCTCAACCTCACTGCCCAACTCATCCCTCAACCTCAACCGCCTACCCTCAACCATCAACCTCACCGCGCAACCTCAACCCTCAACCTCACCACCTCACCTCACCTCAACGCTCAACCTCACCGCCTCACCTCAAACCCTCAACCTCACTGCCGCACCTCAACCCTCAACCTCACTGCCTAATCTCAACTCTCAACGTCACCACCTCCTCACCTCAAACCTCATCCTCACCACCTCTGTCAACCCTCAACCTCACTGCCTCACCTCAACCCTCAACCTCACCGTCTAACCTCAACCCTCAACCTCACCGTCTAACCTCAACACTCAATCTCACCACCTAACCTCAACCCTCAACCTCACCGCCTCACCGCCTCACCTCAACCCTCAACCTCACCACCTAACCTCACCTCGCCCCTCAACCTCACCGCCTAACCTCAACCCTCAACCTCACCACCTAACTTCAACCATCAACCTCACCACGTAACCTCAAACCTCAACCTCACTGCCTCACCTCAACCCTCAACCACCACCACCTAACCTGAACCCTCAACCACCACCACCTAACCTAAACCCTCAACCACACGCCTAACCTCAACCCTCACAACCTTACCGCCTAACTTCAACCCTCAACCTGACCGCCTAACGTCAACCCTCACCATCGGGACTGTGGTTTTGTGTCACTACAGCACGGAAGTCAACTTTCGTGTGATGCACGTTTTCAAGTCGTGTTATTTGAACATTGCTCACTGAGAATGTGAATTGGCAGTCCTCGGCGGTCACGGGCTTTCCAGAACATGAATGTTATCCGACAAAACTAGCTGTTTGATGCAGAAACGGGGACGGGACAAGGGGAAATCAGCTGTCAAACAGGACCTTTACAACATTCTTTTCACATCCGTTAAACAATATGCACAATCAACAGTAATTAGCTTCTCTGGTAAATCCCATTAGGTGGTTCATTTCCTCAATCTCCTCCTTCTGTTTTGTATCTGTTTTGAACTCCCTGAAAATGCATCCAAGGTTAATGCCCAAGCACCTGCGACCCTTAAGGCTCACTCCACCACCATAGCAAATATGGATCGACACGTTTTTCATTCAAACTTGTGCCAGCGCAGAACTTAAGATCCGGGCTAAGATGTTAATTCTAGCAAGAATTCAACATCTTGTATCAAATGAAAGTTAGATTTCATATTTAGTTTTAGCTACGGACGTGAATATTTCTCATTTGACTTTCTAAACAGCTACCAGCAGTCTTCAGTATCTCCAAAAGGTGAAAGGTTACTGAATGGACTCATCCACCTCAACTCAACCCTCAACCTCACCTGCCTCACCTCAACCTCAACCTCACCGTCTAACCTCAACCCTCAACCTCACCACCTAACCTCAACCCTCAACCTCACCACCTCACCTCACCTCAACCCTCAATCTCACCACCCTAACCTCAACCCTCAACCTCACCGCCTCACCGCCTCACCTCAAATCTCAACCTCACCACCTCACCTCACCTCAACCCTCAACCTCACCGCCTAACCTCAACCCTCAACCTCACCGCCTCACCTCAACCCTCAACCTCACCATCTAACCTCAACCCTCAACCTCACCGTCTAACCTCAACCTCAATCTCCTCCTTCTGTTTTGTATCCCGGATTCGGAACTCCCTGAAAATGCATCCAAAGTTAATGCCCAAGCACCTGCGACCCTTAAGGCTCACTCCAACACCATAGCAAATATGGATCGACACGTTTTCATTCAAACTTGTGCCAGCGCAGAACTTTAGATCCGGGCCAAGATGTTAATTCTAGCAAGAATTCAACATCTTGTATCAAATGAAAGTTAGATTTCATATTTAGTTTTAGCTACGGGCGTGAATATTTCTCATTCGGCTTTCTAAACCAGCTACCAGCAGTCTTCAGTATCTCCAAAAGGTGAAAGGTTACTGAATGGACTCATCCAGGGCACATGGCGAGAGACTTGTCTGGTTTTCTCGGTAAAATGTATCAAGTGAATCATATTGGCTTCTCATCCCTTTCGGTTTTAAACAAAAGAAACAAAACAAACACAACACGTTAAAACTCCATTGCCCCCCAAAACACGTCATGCGTGATTGCTTTTGCACGTTACACAACATGTTGTCCTATTCTATCATGCACGTGTGTGCTTTGCATGGTAAACACATGGAGTAGCTGATGTCTCTCTGCCTGATGCGGCCAAGACAAATTCCAGTGCACTTGTTGCATTTTGTGGAGAAAGTAATTGTCATTCTGATGACACAACCTTGTCTCTCTCTGAGTCTGTAGCCCCAAGGCCCCCCCCCTCCCTCCCGCCCGGTGGCTCTCAGGATGTGCTATTGTGGATTTGACAAGGGACCTTGTCGGCTAGGAGACGGCAGTTGTATTGGTACACAGGTGGGCTCTGAGGTGCTGTGTTGTTGGTCCACCAGACCTGCCCCTGCGGTCCCTCATCTGACAGCATCCCACCTGCCTCAACAGCAGCCCCGGGAGCATGCAGGCATCTTAGTACCCAATACACGAACACCCGATATATTTCTATGTAGACGACGCCATACTCGTTACACACACGCAGCACAGCACACGCGTGTTACCCTCCCGGCAGCTGTCTGGCCAGTCACCCCTCATCAGGGGCTACGTGGCACAGTAACTGCACTGCCGCTGGATTTTACCTCATATGACAACTTAGGTGAAGCACGTTTGAACATTTCCACCAGTAATTTGACAACATCCCTAACTTGCATGCCGCCCTCGCTCAGCAGTGGTGCTGTCAGGTGATGGGGATGTTGCTAGGTTACAACAACGAGCCGCTGCTCGCTGAGTGTCCAGGCGGTCATCGGGGCAGCACTGAGCTGAGGGCTGACAGAGGGGCGGCACACCACTTTCTGGCAACTGGTGAGCCATGCACACTGGAAATTACATGTCGGGTGAGGAGGCCACAGGAAGAGGAGGCAAGAGAATGGGGAGGCTAGAGGATGAGGAGGGTAAAAGATGAGGAGGCAAGAGGATGAGGAGGCAAGAGGATGGGGAGGCCAGAGGATGAGGAGGCTAGAGGATGAGGAGGCCAGAGGATGAGGAGGCAAGAGGATGGGGAGGCTAGAGGGCGGGGAGGCGAGAGGATGAGGAGGCTAGAGGATGAGGAGGGTAAAAGATGAGGAGGCAAGAGGATGAGGAGGCTAGAGGATGAGGAGGGGAGAGGAGGAGCAGGACAGAGGATGAGGAGGCCAGAGGATGAGGAGGCCAGAGGATGAGGAGGGGAGAGGAGGAGCAGGATAGAGGATGAGGAGGCCAGAGGATGAGGAGGGGAGGGGATGAGGAGGGGAGGGGATGAGGAGGCCAGAGGATGAGGAGGCCAGAGGATGAGGAGGCCAGAGGAAGCCAAGCTGTGCAGGGAAGCAGCTGTGGTCTCTGGCCACAGACTGAGCTTCTGACGTCTTGTGTTCTCAGTGTGTGTACCACACACGTGTTGTTGCAGGCCACTGTGGGCCTGAGGTGTATTTGTTCTGTGGCGTCTCTCCTCTTCCTGCGGAGGAGTTCTGTTCTTCATCACATCCTCTTGTCACCTTTTAAGTACTGAAGCACCCCCCGTCTGCAAACGTAGCGAGTGTCCACATTTTGTTTGGGAACAGAATGCCTGTCTCCATATCACGCACACACACACACAAACACACACACAAACACACACACACACACACACACACCCCTAGGGACAATATCGTACAGCTGATCCACCTGACCTACATGTGTTTGGACTGTGGGAGGAAACCCACGCAGACACGGGGACAACATGCAAACTCCGCACAGAGGACGACCCGGGACGACCCCCAAGGTTGGACTACTCCAGGGCTCGAACCCAGGACCTTCTGGCTGTGAGGCGACTGCGCTGTGCCACCGTGCTGGCCAGTCTGAGCGTTTCTACACAGGTTGGACAGGAGACACTGCTGTGCTCTATTGTCCCTTACTGTGGCCTCAACTACCGAACAAAAGTGAACCGCACCGCCGTCAACTGCAAGAAAGACGCTTGAGCAACCAGCATCCCCCTGACGTCATCACAGAACGTCCTCATTTTATTCCCTGGCCATTTGGAGAAGGGGTCCAACTGGGCTCATGCATCAATTTCTGGCGGGCCATTCATGATTTGTAGGAGGTCAGAATCAGAACCGGAATCAGAATACTTTATTCACCCCCGAGGGGAGGCTGGGTAAGTCGTGTGGCCTGGATAAAATACCACACCGGCTTCTTCTGTTCGTCTCCGTCAAACCCAACACGTCAGCCTGGCCATGGCCCATTCAAACCGACTGCAACTGACTCGTTAAAAGGAGGCCTCTGATTGGTCAGTCTCTCAACATCAGCCCCACACAACGTGTGAGTGTGCTGCGGAGCAGAACCCAGCACCCTGATGCACCTGTCCTGATGTCCTGATAAAACACCTGTCCTGATGTCATGATAAACACCTGTCCTGATGTCATGATAAACACCTGTCCTGATGTCCTGATAAAACACCTGTCCTGATGTCATGATAAACACCTGTCCTGACGTCATGATAAACACCTGTCCTGATGTCCTGATAAACACCTGTCCTGATGTCCTGATAATCACCTGTCCTGATGTCATGATAAACACCTGTCCTGATGTCCTGATAAACACCTGTCCTGATGTCCTGATAATCACCTGTACTGATGTCATGATAAACACCTGTCCTGATGTCATGATAAACTACTGTCCTGATGTCCTGATAATCACCTGTCCTGGTGTCATGATAATCACCTGTCCTGATGTCATGATAAACACCTGTCTATGTCTCATGATAAACACCTGTCCATGTGTCCTGATAATCACCTGTCCTGAAATCATGATAAACACCTGTCCTGATGTCCTGATAAACACCTGTCCTGATGTCATGATAAACACCTGTCCTGATGTCCTGATAAACACCTGTCCTGATGTCATGATAAACACCTGTCTTGATGTCAAGATAAACACCTCTCCTGGTGTCATGATAAACACGTGTCCTGATGTCATGATAAACATCTGTCTATGTCTCATGATAAACAACTGTCCATGTGTCCTGATAATCACCTGTCCTGATGTCATGATAAACACCTGTCCTGGTGTCATGATAAACACCTGTTCTGATGTCATGATAAACACCTGTCCTGATGTCATGATAAACACCTGTACTGGTGTCCTGATAAACACCTGTCCTGATGTCCTGATAATCACCTGTCCTGATGTCATGATAAACACCTGTCTATGTCTCATGATAAACACCTAACCATGTGTCGTGATAATCACCTGTCCTGATGTCCTGATAAACACCTGTCCTGATGTCATGATAAATACCTGTCATGGTGTCATGATAAACACCTGTCCTGATGTCATGATAAACATCTGTCCTGATGTCATGATAAACACCTGTCCTGATGTCCTGATAATCACCTGTCCTGATGTCATGATAATCACCTGTCCTGATGTCATGATAAACACCTGTCCTGATGTCATGATAAACACCTGTCCTGATGTCCTGATAATCACCTGTCCTGATGTCATGATGAACACATGTCCTGATGTCATGATAAAAACCTGTCTATGTCTCATGATAAACACCTGTCCATGTGTCCTGATAATCACCTGTCCTGATGTCCTGATAATCACCTGTCCTGATGTCATGATAAACACCTGTCCTGATGTCATGATAAACACCTGTCTATGTCTCATGATAAACACCTGTCCATGTGTCCTGATAATCGCCTGTCCTGATGTCCTGATAAACACCTGTCCTGATGTCATGATAAACACCTGTCCTGATGTCATGAGAAACACCTGTCCTGATGTCCTGATAAACACCTGTCCTGATGTCCTGATAAACACCTGTCCTGATGTCAAGATAAACATCTGTCCCTGTGTCATGATAAACACCGGTCCTGATGTCATGATAAACACCTGTCCTGATGTCATGATAAACACCTGTCCTGATGTCATGATAAACACCTGTCCATGTGTCATGATAAACACCTGTCCTGATGTCCTGATAAACACCTGTCCTGATGTCATGATAAACACCTGTCTTGATGTCAAGATAAACACCTCTCCTGGTGTCATGATAAACACGTGTCCTGATGTCATGATAAACATCTGTCTATGTCTCATGATAAACAACTGTCCTGATGTCATGATAATCACCTGTCCTGATGTCATGATAAACACCTGTCCTGATGTCATGATAAACACCTGTCCTGATGTCCTGATAATCACCTGTCCTGATGTCATGATGAACACATGTCCTGATGTCATGATAAAAACCTGTCTATGTCTCATGATAAACACCTGTCCATGTGTCCTGATAATCACCTGTCCTGATGTCCTGATAATCACCTGTCCTGATGTCATGATAAACACCTGTCCTGGTGTCATGATAAACACCTGTCTATGTCTCATGATAAACACCTGTGTATGTCTCATGATAAACACCTGTCCATGTGTCATGATAAACACCTGTCCTGATGTCATGATAAACACCTGTCTATGTCTCATGATAAACACCTGTCCATGTGTCCTGATAATCGCCTGTCCTGATGTCCTGATAAACACCTGTCCTGATGTCATGATAAACACCTGTCCTGATGTCATGAGAAACACCTGTCCTGATGTCCTGATAAACACCTGTCCTGATGTCCTGATAAACACCTGTCCTGATGTCAAGATAAACATTTGTCCCTGTGTCATGATAAACACCGGTCCTGATGTCATGATAAACACCTGTCCTGATGTCATGATAAACACCTGTCCTGATGTCATGATAAACACCTGTCCATGTGTCATGATAAACACCTGTCCTGATGTCCTGATAAACACCTGTCCTGATGTCATGATAAACACCTGTCTTGATGTCAAGATAAACACCTCTCCTGGTGTCATGATAAACACGTGTCCTGATGTCATGATAAACATCTGTCTATGTCTCATGATAAACAACTGTCCATGTGTCCTGATAATCACCTGTCCTGATGTCATGATAAACACCTGTCCTGGTGTCATGATAAACACCTGTCCTGATGTCATGATAAACACCTGTCCTGATGTCATGATAAACACCTGTCCTGGTGTCCTGATAAACACCTGTCCTGATGTCCTGATAATCACCTGTCCTGATGTCATGATAAACACCTGTCTATGTCTCATGATAAACACCTAACCATGTGTCGTGATAATCACCTGTCCTGATGTCCTGATAAACACCTGTCCTGATGTCATGATAAACACCTGTCCTGGTGTCATGATAAACACCTGTCCTGATGTCATGATAAACATCTGTCCTGTTGTCATGATAAACACCTGTCCTGATGTCCTGATAATCACCTGTCCTGATGTCATGATAATCACCTGTCCTGATGTCATGATAAACACCTGTCCTGATGTCATGATAAACACCTGTCCTGATGTCCTGATAATCACCTGTCCTGATGTCATGATGAACACATGTCCTGATGTCATGATAAACACCTGTCTATGTCTCATGATAAACACCTGTCCATGTGTCCTGATAATCACCTGTCCTGATGTCCTGATAATCACCTGTCCTGATGTCATGATAAACACCTGTCCTGGTGTCATGATAAACACCTGTCTATGTCTCATGATAAACACCTGTGTATGTCTCATGATAAACACCTGTCCATGTGTCATGATAAACACCTGTCCTGATGTCATGATAAACACCTGTCTATGTCTCATGATAAACACCTGTCCATGTGTCCTGATAATCGCCTGTCCTGATGTCCTGATAAACACCTGTCCTGATGTCATGATAAACACCTGTCCTGATGTCATGAGAAACACATGTCCTGATGTCCTGATAAACACCTGTCCTGATGTCCTGATAAACACCTGTCCTGATGTCAAGATAAACATCTGTCCCTGTGTCATGATAAACACCGGTCCTGATGTCATGATAAACAACTGTCCTGATGTCATGATAAACACCTGTCCTGATGTCATGATAAACACCTGTCCATATGTCATGATAAACACCTGTCCTGATGTCATGATAAACACCTGTCCTGATGTCATGATAAACACCTGTCTATGTCTCATGATAAAAACCTGTCCATGTGTCCTGATAATCACCTGTCCTGATGTCCTGATAAACACCTGCCCTGATGTCATGATAAACACCTGTCCTGGTGTCATGATAAACACCTGTCCTGATGTCATGATAAACACCTGTCCTGATGTCATGATAAACACCTGTCCTGGTGTCCTGATAAACACCTGTCCTGATGTCATGATAAACACCTGTCCTGATGTCATGATAAACGCCTGTCTATGTCTCATGATAAACACCTGTCTATGTGTCCTGATAATCACCTATCCTGATGTCCTGATAAACACCTGTCCTGATTTCATGATAAACACCTGTCCTGGTGTCATGATAAACACCTGTCCTGATGTCATGATAAACACCTGTCCTGATGTCATGATAAACACCTGTCCTGGTGTCCTGATAAACACCTGTCCTGATGTCCTGATAATCACCTGTCCTGATGTCATGATAAACACCTGTCCTGATGTCATGATAAACACCTGTCCTGATGTCATGATAAACACCTGTCCTGGTGTCCTGGTAAACACCTGTCCTGATGTCCTGATAATCACCTGTCCTGGTGTCATGATAAACACCTGTCCTGATGTCATGATAAACACCTGTCTATTTCTCATGATAAACACCTGTCTATTTTTCCTGGTAATCACCTATCCTGATGTCCTGATAAACACCTGTCCTGATTTCATGATAAACACCTGTCCTGGTGTCATGATAAACACCTGTCCTGATGTCATGATAAACACCTGTCCTGGTGTCATGATAAACACCTGTCCTGATGTCATGATAAACACCTGTCCTGATGTCCTGATAATCACCTGTCCTGATGTCATGATAAACACCTGTCCTGGTGTCATAATAAACACCTGTCTATGTCTCATGATGAACACCTGTGTATGTCTCATGATAAACACCTGTCCATGTGTCCTGATAATCACCTGTCCTGATGTCATGATAAACACCTGTCCTGATGTCATGATAAACACCTGTCTATGTCTCATGATAAACACCTGTCCATGTGTCCTGATAATCACCTGTCCTGATGTCCTGACAAACACCTGTCCTGATGTCATGATAAACACCTGTCCTGATGTCATGAGAAACACCTGTCCTGATGTCCTGATATACACCTGTCCTGATGTCCTGATAAACACCTGTCCTGATGTCAAGATAAACATCTATCCCTATGTCATGATAAACACCTGTCCTGATGTCATGATAAACACCTGTCCTGATGTCATGATAAACACCTGTCCTGATGTCATGATAAACACCTGTCTTGATGTCCTGATAAACACCTGTCCATGTGTCATGATAAACACCTGTCCTGATGTCATGATAAACACCTGTCCTGATGTTATGATAAACACCTGTCTATGTCTCATGATAAACACCTGTCCTGATGTCATGATAAATACCTGTCCTGATGTCCTGATAATCACCTGTCCTGATGTCATGATAAACACCTGTCCTGGTGTCATGATAAACACCTGTCTATGTCTCATGATAAACACATGTGTATGTCTCATGATAAACACCTGTCCATGTGTCCTGATAATCACCTGTCCTGATGTCATGATAAACACCTGTCCTGATGTCCTGATAATCACCTGTCCTGATGTCAAGATAAACACCTGTCCTGATGTCATGATAAACACCTATCCAGATGACATGGTAAACATCTGTCCCTGTGTCATGATAAACACCTGTCTTGATGTCCTGATAATCACCTGTCCATGTGTCATGATAAACACCTGTCCTGATGTCATAATAAACATCTGTCCTGATGTCATGATAAGCACCTGTCCTGGTGTCATGATAAACACCTGTCCTGGTGTTATGATAAACACCTGTCCTGATTTCATGATAAACACCTGTCCTGATGTCCTGATAAACACCTGTCCTGATGTCATGATAAACACCTGTCTTGATGTCACGATAAACACCTCTCCTGGTGTCATGATAAACACCTGTCCTGATGTCATGATAAACACCTGTCCTGATGTCATGATAAACACCTGCCTGGTGTCATGATATAAACCTGTCCCTGTGTCATGATAAACACCTGTCCATGTGTCCTGATAATCACCTGTCCTGATGTCATGATAAACACCTGTCCTGATGTCATGATAAACACCTGTCCTGGTGTCATGATAAAAACCTGTCCTGATGTCATGATAAACACCTGTCTTGATGTCATGATAAACACCTGTCCTGGTGCCCTGATAAACACCTGTCCTGATGTCATGATAAATACCTGTCCTGTTGTCAAGATAAACACCTGTCCTGGTGTCATGATAAACACCTGTCCTGATGTCCTGATAAACATCTGTCCTGATGTCAAGATAAACACCTGTCCTGATGTCATGATAAACACCTGTCCTGGTGTCATGATAAACACCTGTCCTGATGTCTTGATAAACACCTGCCCATGTGTCCTGATAATCACCTGTCCTGATGTCATGATAAACACCTGTCCTGGTGTCATGATAAACACCTGTCTATGTCTCATGAAAAACACCTGTGTATGTCTCATGATAAACACCTGTCCATGTGTCCTGATAATCACCTGTCCTGATGTCATGATAAACACCTGTCCTGATGTCATGATAAACACCTGTCCTGGTGTCATGATAAACACCTGTCCTGATGTCATGATCAACACCTGTCCTGATGTCATGATAAACACCTGTCCTGGTGTCCTGATAATCACCTGTCCTGATGTCATGATAAATACCTATCCTGATGTGATGATAAACACCTGTCTATATCTCATGATAAACACCTGTCCATGTGTCCTGATAATCACCTGTCCTGATGTCATGATAAACACCTGTCCTGATGTCATGATAAACACCTGTCCTGATGTCCTGATAATCACCTGTCCTGATGTCATGATAAACACCTGTCCTGGTGTCATGATAAACACCTGTCCTGATGTCATGATAAACACCTGTCCTGGTGTCATGATAAAAATCTGTCCCTGTGTCATGATAAACACCTGTCCTGATGTCATGATAAACACCTGCCCTGATGTCATGATAACCACCTGTCCTGATGTCATGATAAACACCTGTCTATGTCTCATCATAAACACCTGTCTATGTCTCATGATAAACACCTGTTAATGTGTCCTGATAATCACTTGTCCTGATGTGATGATAAACACCTGTCTATATCTCATGATAAACACCTGTCCATGTGTCCTGATAATCACCTGTCCTGATGTCATGATAAACACCTGTCCTGATGTCATGATAAACACCTGTCCTGGTGTCATGATAAACATCTGTCCTGATGTCATGATAAACACCTGTCCTGGTGTCATGATAAACATCTGTCCCTGTGTCATGATAAACACCTGTCCTGATGTCATGATAAACACCTGCCCTGATGTCATGATAAACACCTGTCTATGTCTCATCATAAACACCTGTCTATGTCTCATGATAAACACCTGTCCATGTGTCCTGATAAACACCTGCCCTGATGTCACGATAAACACCTGTCCTGATGTCATGATAAACACCTGTCCTGATGTCATGATCAACACCTGTCCTGATGTCATGATAAACATCTGTAACTGTGTCATGATAAACACCTGTCCTGATGTCATGATAAACACCTGCCCTGATGTCATGATAAACACCTGTCTATGTCTCATCATAAACACCTGTCTATGTCTCATGATAAACACCTGTCCATGTTTCCTGATAAACACCTGTCCTGATGTCATGATAACCACCTATCTATGTCTCATGATAAACACCTGTCCATGTGTCCTGATAATCACCTGCCCTGATGTCACAATAAACACCTGTCCTGGTGTCATGATAAACACCTGTCCTGATGTCATGATCAACACCTGTCCTGATGTCATGATAAACACCTGTCCTGGTGTCATGATAAACACCTGTCCTGATGTCATGATAAACACCTGCCCATGTGTCCTGATAATCACCTGTCCTGATGTCATGATAAACACCTGTCCTGGTGTCATGATAAACACCTGTCGCTGTGTCCTGATAAACACCTGTCCTATTGTAATGATAAACACCTGTCCTGGTGTCATGAAAAACACCTATCCTGATGTCATGATAAACATCTGTCCCTGTGTCATGATAAACACCTTTCCTGATGTCATTATAAGCACCTGTCCTGATGTCATGATAAACATCTGTCCCTGTGTCCTGATAAACACCTGTCCTTATGTCATGATAAACAACTCTCCCTGTGTCATGATAATCACCTGCCCTGATGACATAATAAACACCTGTCCTGGTGTCATGACAAACACCTGTCCTGATGTCATGATAAACACCTGTCCTGATGTCCTGATAATCACCTGTCCTGATGTCATGATAAACACCTGTCCTGATGTCATGATAAACACCTGTCTATGTCTCATGATAAACACCTGTCCATGTGTCCTGATAATCACCTGTCCTGATGTCATGATAAACACCTGTCCTGATGTCATGATAAAAACCTGTCCTGATGTCATGATAAACACCTGTCTTGATGTCATGACAAACACCTGTCCTGGTGTCCTGGAAAACACCTGTCCTGATGTCATGATAAGCACCCGTCCTGATGTCATGATAAACACCTGTCTATGTCTCATGATAAACACCTGCCCATGTGTCCTGATAATCACCTGTCCTGATGTCATGATAAACACCTGTCCTGGTGTCATGATAAACACCTGTCCTGATGTCATGATCGACACCTGTCCTGATGTCATGATAAACACCTGTCCTGGTGTCCTGATAATCACCTGTCCTGATGTCATGATAAACACCTGTCCTGATGTGATGAGAAACACCTGTCTATGTCTCATGATAAACACCTGTCCATGTGTCCTGATAATCACCTGTCCTGATGTCATGATAAACACCTGTCCTGATGTCATGATAAACACCTGTCCTGATGTCCTGATAATCACCTGTCCTGATGTCATGATAAACACCTGTCCTGGTGTCATGATAAACACCTGTCCTGATGTCATGATAAACACCTGTCCTGGTGTCATGATAAACATCTGTCCCTTTGTCATGATAAACACCTGTCTATGTCTCATGAAAAACACCTGTGTATGTATCATGATAAACACCTGTCCATGTGTCCTGATAATCACCTGTCATGATGTCATGATAAACACCTGTCCTGATGTCATGATAAACACCTGTCCTGGTGTCATGATAAACACCTGTCCTGATGTCATGATCAACACCTGTCCTGATGTCATGATAAACACCTGTCCTGGTGTCCTGATAATCACCTGTCCTGATGTCATGATAAACACCTGTCCTGATGTGATGATAAACACCTGTCTATGTCTCATGATAAACACCTGTCCATGTGTCCTGATAATCACCTGTCCTGATGTCATGATAAACACCTGTCCTGATGTCATGATAAACACCTGTCCTGATGTCCTGATGATCACCTGTCCTGATGTCATGATAAACACCTGTCCTGGTGTCATGATAAACACCTGTCCTGATGTCATGATAAACACCTGTCCTGGTGTCATGATAAACATCTGTCCCTGTGTCATGATAAACACCTGTCCTGATGTCATGATAAACACCTGCCCTGATGTCATGATAACCACCTGTCCTGATGTCATGATAAACACCTGTCTATGTCTCATCATAAACACCTGTCTATGTCTCATGATAAATACCTGTCCATGTGTCCTGATAATCACCTGTCCTGATATCATGATAACCACCTGTCTATGTCTCATGATAAACACCTGTCCATGTGTCCTGATAATCACCTGCCCTGATGTCATAATAAACACCTGTCCTGGTGTCATGATAAACACCTGTCCTGATGTCATGATAAACACCTGTCTATGTCTCATGATAAACACCTGTCCATGTGTCCTGATAAACACCTGTCCTGATGTCATGATAACCACCTATCTATGTCTCATGATAAACACCTGTCCATGTGTCCTGATAATCACCTGCCCTGATGTCACAATAAACACCTGTCCTGATGTCATGATAAACACCTGTCCTGATGTCATGATCAACACCTGTCCTGATGTCATGATAAACATCTGTAACTGTGTCATGATAAACACCTGTCCTGATGTCATGATAAACACCTGCCCTGATGTCATGATAAACACCTGTCTATGTCTCATCATAAACACCTGTCTATGTCTCATGATAAACACCTGTCCATGTTTCCTGATAAACACCTGTCCTGATGTCATGATAACCACCTATCTATGTCTCATGATAAACACCTGTCCATGTGTCCTGATAATCACCTGCCCTGATGTCACAATAAACACCTGTCCTGGTGTCATGATAAACACCTGTCCTGATGTCATGATCAACACCTGTCCTGATGTCATGATAAACACCTGTCCTGGTGTCATGATAAACACCTGTCCTGATGTCATGATAAACACCTGCCCATGTGTCCTGATAATCACCTGTCCTGATGTCATGATAAACACCTGTCCTGGTGTCATGATAAACACCTGTCGCTGTGTCCTGATAAACACCTGTCCTATTGTAATGATAAACACCTGTCCTGGTGTCATGAAAAACACCTATCCTGATGTAATGATAAACATCTGTCCCTGTGTCATGATAAACACCTTTCCTGATGTCATTATAAGCACCTGTCCTGATGTCATGATAAACATCTGTCCCTGTGTCCTGATAAACACCTGTCCTTATGTCATGATAAACATCTCTCCCTGTGTCATGATAATCACCTGCCCTGATGTCATAATAAACACCTGTCCTGGTGTCATGATAAACACCTGTCCTGATGTCATGATAAACACCTGTCCTGATGTCATGATAAACACCTGTCCTGATGTCCTGATGATCACCTGTCCTGATGTCATGATAAACACCTGTCCTGGTGTCATGATAAACACCTGTCCTGATGTCATGATAAACACCTGTCCTGGTGTCATGATAAACATCTGTCCCTGTGTCATGATAAACACCTGTCCTGATGTCATGATAAACACCTGCCCTGATGTCATGATAACCACCTGTCCTGATGTCATGATAAACACCTGTCTATGTCTCATCATAAACACCTGTCTATGTCTCATGATAAACACCTGTCCATGTGTCCTGATAATCACCTGTCCTGATATCATGATAACCACCTGTCTATGTCTCATGATAAACACCTGTCCATGTGTCCTGATAATCACCTGCCCTGATGTCATAATAAACACCTGTCCTGGTGTCATGATAAACACCTGTCCTGATGTCATGATAAACACCTGTCTATGTCTCATGATAAACACCTGTCCATGTGTCCTGATAAACACCTGTCCTGATGTCATGATAACCACCTATCTATGTCTCATGATAAACACCTGTCCATGTGTCCTGATAATCACCTGCCCTGATGTCACAATAAACACCTGTCCTGATGTCATGATAAACACCTGTCCTGATGTCATGATCAACACCTGTCCTGATGTCATGATAAACATCTGTAACTGTGTCATGATAAACACCTGTCCTGATGTCATGATAAACACCTGCCCTGATGTCATGATAAACACCTGTCTATGTCTCATCATAAACACCTGTCTATGTCTCATGATAAACACCTGTCCATGTTTCCTGATAAACACCTGTCCTGATGTCATGATAACCACCTATCTATGTCTCATGATAAACACCTGTCCATGTGTCCTGATAATCACCTGCCCTGATGTCACAATAAACACCTGTCCTGGTGTCATGATAAACACCTGTCCTGATGTCATGATCAACACCTGTCCTGATGTCATGATAAACACCTGTCCTGGTGTCATGATAAACACCTGTCCTGATGTCATGATAAACACCTGCCCATGTGTCCTGATAATCACCTGTCCTGATGTCATGATAAACACCTGTCTATGTCTCATCATAAACACCTGTCTATGTCTCATGATAAACACCTGTCCATGTGTCCTGATAATCACCTGTCCTGATATCATGATAACCACCTGTCTATGTCTCATGATAAACACCTGTCCATGTGTCCTGATAATCACCTGCCCTGATGTCATAATAAACACCTGTCCTGGTGTCATGATAAACACCTGTCCTGATGTCATGATAAACACCTGTCTATGTCTCATGATAAACACCTGTCCATGTGTCCTGATAAACACCTGTCCTGATGTCATGATAACCACCTATCTATGTCTCATGATAAACACCTGTCCATGTGTCCTGATAATCACCTGCCCTGATGTCACAATAAACACCTGTCCTGATGTCATGATAAACACCTGTCCTGATGTCATGATCAACACCTGTCCTGATGTCATGATAAACATCTGTAACTGTGTCATGATAAACACCTGTCCTGATGTCATGATAAACACCTGCCCTGATGTCATGATAAACACCTGTCTATGTCTCATCATAAACACCTGTCTATGTCTCATGATAAACACCTGTCCATGTTTCCTGATAAACACCTGTCCTGATGTCATGATAACCACCTATCTATGTCTCATGATAAACACCTGTCCATGTGTCCTGATAATCACCTGCCCTGATGTCACAATAAACACCTGTCCTGGTGTCATGATAAACACCTGTCCTGATGTCATGATCAACACCTGTCCTGATGTCATGATAAACACCTGTCCTGGTGTCATGATAAACACCTGTCCTGATGTCATGATAAACACCTGCCCATGTGTCCTGATAATCACCTGTCCTGATGTCATGATAAACACCTGTCCTGGTGTCATGATAAACACCTGTCGCTGTGTCCTGATAAACACCTGTCCTATTGTAATGATAAACACCTGTCCTGGTGTCATGAAAAACACCTATCCTGATGTCATGATAAACATCTGTCCCTGTGTCATGATAAACACCTTTCCTGATGTCATTATAAGCACCTGTCCTGATGTCATGATAAACATCTGTCCCTGTGTCCTGATAAACACCTGTCCTTATGTCATGATAAACATCTCTCCCTGTGTCATGATAATCACCTGCCCTGATGTCATAATAAACACCTGTCCTGGTGTCATGATAAACACCTGTCCTGATGTCATGATAAACACCTGTCTATGTCTCATGATAAACACCTGCCCATGTGTCCTGATAATCACCTATCCTGATGTCATGATAAACACCTGTCCTGGTGTCATGATAAACACCTGTCCTGATGTCATGATCGACACCTGTCCTGATGTCATGATAAACACCTGTCCTGGTGTCCTGATAATCACCTGTCCTAATGTCATGATAAACACCTGTCCTGATGTGATGAGAAACACCTGTCTATGTCTCATGATAAACACCTGTCCATGTGTCCTGATAATCACCTGTCCTGATGTCATGATAAACACCTGTCCTGATGTCATGATAAACACCTGTCCTGATGTCCTGATAATCACCTGTCCTGATGTCATGATAAACACCTGTCCTGGTGTCATGATAAACACCTGTCCTGATGTCATGATAAACACCTGTCCTGGTGTCATGATAAACATCTGTCCCTTTGTCATGATAAACACCTGTCTATGTCTCATGAAAAACACCTGTGTATGTATCATGATAAACACCTGTCCATGTGTCCTGATAATCACCTGTCATGATGTCATGATAAACACCTGTCCTGATGTCATGATAAACACCTGTCCTGGTGTCATGATAAACACCTGTCCTGATGTCATGATCAACACCTGTCCTGATGTCATGATAAACACCTGTCCTGGTGTCCTGATAATCACCTGTCCTGATGTCATGATAAACACCTGTCCTGATGTGATGATAAACACCTGTCTATGTCTCATGATAAACACCTGTCCATGTGTCCTGATAATCACCTGCCCTGATGTCACAATAAACACCTGTCCTGGTGTCATGATAAACACCTGTCCTGATGTCATGATCAACACCTGTCCTGATGTCATGATAAACACCTGTCCTGGTGTCATGATAAACACCTGTCCTGATGTCATGATAAACACCTGCCCATGTGTCCTGATAATCACCTGTCCTGATGTCATGATAAACACCTGTCCTGGTGTCATGATAAACACCTGTCCTGATGTCCTGATAAACACCTGTCCTATTGTAATGATAAACACCTGTCCTGGTGTCATGAAAAACACCTATCCTGATGTCATGATAAACATCTGTCCCTGTGTCATGATAAACACCTTTCCTGATGTCATTATAAGCACCTGTCCTGATGTCATGATAAACATCTGTCCCTGTGTCCTGATAAACACCTGTCCTTATGTCATGATAAACATCTCTCCCTGTGTCATGATAATCACCTGCCCTGATGTCATAATAAACACCTGTCCTGGTGTCATGATAAACACCTGTCCTGATGTCATGATAAACACCTGTCTATGTCTCATGATAAACACCTGCCCATGTGTCCTGATAATCACCTGTCCTGATGTCATGATAAACACCTGTCCTGGTGTCATGATAAACACCTGTCCTGATGTCATGATCGACACCTGTCCTGATGTCATGATAAACACCTGTCCTGGTGTCCTGATAATCACCTGTCCTGATGTCATGATAAACACCTGTCCTGATGTGATGAGAAACACCTGTCTATGTCTCATGATAAACACCTGTCCATGTGTCCTGATAATCACCTGTCCTGATGTCATGATAAACACCTGTCCTGATGTCATGATAAACACCTGTCCTGATGTCCTGATAATCACCTGTCCTGATGTCATGATAAACACCTGTCCTGGTGTCATGATAAACACCTGTCCTGATGTCATGATAAACACCTGTCCTGGTGTCATGATAAACATCTGTCCCTTTGTCATGATAAACACCTGTCTATGTCTCATGAAAAACACCTGTGTATGTATCATGATAAACACCTGTCCATGTGTCCTGATAATCACCTGTCATGATGTCATGATAAACACCTGTCCTGATGTCATGATAAACACCTGTCCTGGTGTCATGATAAACACCTGTCCTGATGTCATGATCAACACCTGTCCTGATGTCATGATAAACACCTGTCCTGGTGTCCTGATAATCACCTGTCCTGATGTCATGATAAACACCTGTCCTGATGTGATGATAAACACCTGTCTATGTCTCATGATAAACACCTGTCCATGTGTCCTGATAATCACCTGTCCTGATGTCATGATAAACACCTGTCCTGATGTCATGATAAACACCTGTCCTGATGTCCTGATGATCACCTGTCCTGATGTCATGATAAACACCTGTCCTGGTGTCATGATAAACACCTGTCCTGATGTCATGATAAACACCTGTCCTGGTGTCATGATAAACATCTGTCCCTGTGTCATGATAAACACCTGTCCTGATGTCATGATAAACACCTGCCCTGATGTCATGATAACCACCTGTCCTGATGTCATGATAAACACCTGTCTATGTCTCATCATAAACACCTGTCTATGTCTCATGATAAACACCTGTCCATGTGTCCTGATAATCACCTGTCCTGATATCATGATAACCACCTGTCTATGTCTCATGATAAACACCTGTCCATGTGTCCTGATAATCACCTGCCCTGATGTCATAATAAACACCTGTCCTGGTGTCATGATAAACACCTGTCCTGATGTCATGATAAACACCTGTCTATGTCTCATGATAAACACCTGTCCATGTGATCTGATAAACACCTGTCCTGATGTCATGATAACCACCTATCTATGTCTCATGATAAACACCTGTCCATGTGTCCTGATAATCACCTGCCCTGATGTCACAATAAACACCTGTCCTGATGTCATGATAAACACCTGTCCTGATGTCATGATCAACACCTGTCCTGATGTCATGATAAACATCTGTAACTGTGTCATGATAAACACCTGTCCTGATGTCATGATAAACACCTGCCCTGATGTCATGATAAACACCTGTCTATGTCTCATCATAAACACCTGTCTATGTCTCATGATAAACACCTGTCCATGTTTCCTGATAAACACCTGTCCTGATGTCATGATAACCACCTATCTATGTCTCATGATAAACACCTGTCCATGTGTCCTGATAATCACCTGCCCTGATGTCACAATAAACACCTGTCCTGGTGTCATGATAAACACCTGTCCTGATGTCATGATCAACACCTGTCCTGATGTCATGATAAACACCTGTCCTGGTGTCATGATAAACACCTGTCCTGATGTCATGATAAACACCTGCCCATGTGTCCTGATAATCACCTGTCCTGATGTCATGATAAACACCTGTCCTGGTGTCATGATAAACACCTGTCGCTGTGTCCTGATAAACACCTGTCCTATTGTAATGATAAACACCTGTCCTGGTGTCATGAAAAACACCTATCCTGATGTCATGATAAACATCTGTCCCTGTGTCATGATAAACACCTTTCCTGATGTCATTATAAGCACCTGTCCTGATGTCATGATAAACATCTGTCCCTGTGTCCTGATAAACACCTGTCCTTATGTCATGATAAACATCTCTCCCTGTGTCATGATAATCACCTGCCCTGATGTCATAATAAACACCTGTCCTGGTGTCATGATAAACACCTGTCCTGATGTCATGATAAACACCTGTCCTGATGTCCTGATAATCACCTGTCCTGATGTCATGATAAACACCTGTCCTGATGTCATGATAAACACCTGTCTATGTCTCATGATAAACACCTGTCCATGTGTCCTGATAATCACCTGTCCTGATGTCATGATAAACACCTGTCCTGATGTCATGATAAAAACCTGTCCTGATGTCATGATAAACACCTGTCTTGATGTCATGACAAACACCTGTCCTGGTGTCCTGGAAAACACCTGTCCTGATGTCATGATAAACACCCGTCCTGATGTCATGATAAACACCTGTCTATGTCTCATGATAAACACCTGCCCATGTGTCCTGATAATCACCTGTCCTGATGTCATGATAAACACCTGTCCTGGTGTCATGATAAACACCTGTCCTGATGTCATGATCGACACCTGTCCTGATGTCATGATAAACACCTGTCCTGGTGTCCTGATAATCACCTGTCCTGATGTCATGATAAACACCTGTCCTGATGTGATGAGAAACACCTGTCTATGTCTCATGATAAACACCTGTCCATGTGTCCTGATAATCACCTGTCCTGATGTCATGATAAACACCTGTCCTGATGTCATGATAAACACCTGTCCTGATGTCCTGATAATCACCTGTCCTGATGTCATGATAAACACCTGTGCTGGTGTCATGATAAACACCTGTCCTGATGTCATGATAAACACCTGTCCTGGTGTCATGATAAACATCTGTCCCTTTGTCATGATAAACACCTGTCTATGTCTCATGAAAAACACCTGTGTATGTATCATGATAAACACCTGTCCATGTGTCCTGATAATCACCTGTCATGATGTCATGATAAACACCTGTCCTGATGTCATGATAAACACCTGTCCTGGTGTCATGATAAACACCTGTCCTGATGTCATGATCAACACCTGTCCTGATGTCATGATAAACACCTGTCCTGGTGTCCTGATAATCACCTGTCCTGATGTCATGATAAACACCTGTCCTGATGTGATGATAAACACCTGTCTATGTCTCATGATAAACACCTGTCCATGTGTCCTGATAATCACCTGTCCTGATGTCATGATAAACACCTGTCCTGATGTCATGATAAACACCTGTCCTGATGTCCTGATGATCACCTGTCCTGATGTCATGATAAACACCTGTCCTGGTGTCATGATAAACACCTGTCCTGATGTCATGATAAACACCTGTCCTGGTGTCATGATAAACATCTGTCCCTGTGTCATGATAAACACCTGTCCTGATGTCATGATAAACACCTGCCCTGATGTCATGATAACCACCTGTCCTGATGTCATGATAAACACCTGTCTATGTCTCATCATAAACACCTGTCTATGTCTCATGATAAACACCTGTCCATGTGTCCTGATAATCACCTGTCCTGATATCATGATAACCACCTGTCTATGTCTCATGATAAACACCTGTCCATGTGTCCTGATAATCACCTGCCCTGATGTCATAATAAACACCTGTCCTGGTGTCATGATAAACACCTGTCCTGATGTCATGATCAACACCTGTCCTGATGTCATGATAAACACCTGTCCTGGTGTCCTGATAATCACCTGTCCTGATGTCATGATAAACACCTGTCCTGATGTCATGATAAACACCTGTCTATGTCTCATGATAAACACCTGTCCATGTGTCCTGATAATCACCTGTCCTGATGTCATGATAAACACCTGTCCTGATGTCCTGATAATCACCTGTCCTGATGTCATGATAAACACCTGTCCTGATGTCATGATAAACACCTGTCTATGTCTCATGATAAACACCTGTCCATGTGTCCTGATAATCACCTGTCCTGATGTCATGATAAACACCTGTCCTGATGTCATGATAAACACCTGTCCCTGTGTCACGATAAACACCTGTCCTGATGTCCTGATAATCACCTGTCCTGATGTCATGATAAATACCTGTCGCTGTGTCCTGATAAACATCTGTCCCTGTGTCATGATAAACACCTGTCCTGGTGTCATGATAAACACCTGTCCTATTTTAATGATAAACACCTGCCCTGGTGTCATGAAAAACACCTGTCCTGATGTCATGATAAACATCTGTCCCTGTGTCATGATAAACACCTTTCCTGATGTCATGATAACCACCTGTCCTGATGTCATGATAAACATCTGTCCCTGTGTCCTGATAAACACCTGTCCTTATGTCATGATAAACATCTGTCCCTGTGTCATGATAAACACCTGTCCTGATGTCATGATAAGCACCTGTCCTGATGTCATGATAAACATCTGTCCCTGTGTCCTGATAAACACCTGTCCTTATGTCATGATAAACATATGTCCCTGTGTCATGATAAACACCTGTTCTGGTGTCATGATAAACACCCGCCTGATGTCCTGATAAACATCTGACCAGATGTCCTGATAAAAACCTGCCTGATGTTATGATCAACACCTGTCCAGATGTCCTGATAAACACCTGCCTGATGTCATGATAAACACCTGCCTGGTGTCATGATATAAACCTGTCCCTGTGTCATGATAAACACCTGTCCATGTGTCCTGATAATCACCTGTCCTGATGTCATGATAAACACCTGTCCTGATGTCATGATAAACACCTGTCCTGGTGTCATGATAAAAACCTGTCCTGATGTCATGATAAACACCTGTCTTGATGTCATGATAAACACCTGTCCTGGTGACCTGATAAACATCTGTCCTTATGTCATGATAAACACCTGTCTATGTCTCATGATAAACACCTGCCCATGTGTCCTGATAATCACCTGTCCTGATGTCCTGATAAACACCTGTCCTGATGTCAAGATAAACACCTGTCCTGATGTCATGATAAACACCTGTCCTGGTGTCATGATAAACACCTGTCCTGATGTCTTGATAAACACCTGCCCATGTGTCCTGATAATCACCTGTCCTGATGTCGTGATAAACACCTGTCCTGGTGTCATGATAAACACCTGTCTATGTCTCATGAAAAACACCTGTGTATGTCTCATGATAAACACCTGTCCATGTGTCCTGATAATCACCTGTCCTGATGTCATGATAAACACCTGTCCTGATGTCATGATAAACACCTGTCCTGGTGTCATGATAAACACCTGTCCTGATGTCATGATCAACACCTGTCCTGATGTCATGATAAACACCTGTCTATGTCTCATGATAAACACCTGCCCATGTGTCCTGATAATCACCTGTCCTGATGTCATGATAAACACCTGTCCTGGTGTCATGATAAACACCTGTCCTGATGTCATGATCGACACCTGTCCTGATGTCATGATAAACACCTGTCCTGGTGTCCTGATAATCACCTGTCCTGATGTCATGATAAACACCTGTCCTGATGTCATGATAAACACCTGTCCTGATGTCATGATAAATACCTGTCGCTGTGTCCTGATAAACATCTGTCCCTGTGTCATGATAAACACCTGTCCTGGTGTCATGATAAACACCTGTCCTATTGTAATGATAAACACCTGTCCTGGTGTCATGAAAAACACCTGTCCTGATGTCATGATAAACATCTGTCCCTGTGTCATGATAAACACCTGTCCTGATGTCATGATAAGCACCTGTCCTGATGTCATGATAAACATCTGTCCCTGTGTCCTGATAAACACCTGTCCTTATGTCATGATAAACATCTGTCCCTGTGTCATGATAAACACCTGTCCTGATGTCATGATAAGCACCTGTCCTGATGTCATGTTAAACATCTGTCCCTGTCTCCTGATAAACACCTGTCCTTATGTCATGATAAACATCTGTCCCTGTGTCCTGATAAACACCTGTCCTTATGTCATGATAAACATCTGTCCCTGTGTCATGATAAACACCTGTTCTGGTGTCATGATAAACACCCGCCTGATGTCCTGATAAACATCTGACCAGATGTCCTGATAAAAACCTGCCTGATGTTATGATCAACACCTGTCCAGATGTCCTGATTATCACCTGCCTGATGTCATGATAAACACCTGCCTGGTGTCATGATAAAAACCTGTCCCTGTGTCATGATAAACACCTGTCCATGTGTCCTGATAATCACCTGTCCTGATGTCATGATAAACACCTGCCCATGTGTCCTGATAATCACCTGTCCTGATGTCCTGATAAACACCTGTCCTGATGTCAAGATAAGCACCTGTCCTGATGTCATGATAAACGCCTGTCCTGGTGTCATGATAAACACCTGTCCTGATGTCATGATAAACACCTGCCCATGTGTCCTGATAATCAACTGCCCTGGTGTCATGATAAACACCTGTCTATGTCTCATGAAAAACACCTGTGTATGCCTCATGATAAACACCTGTCCATGTGTCCTGATAATCACCTGTCCTGATGTCATGATAAACACCTGTCCTGATGTCATGATAAACACCTGTCCTGGTGTCATGATAAACACCTGTCCTGATGTCATGATAAACACCTGTCCTGGTGTCATGATGAACATCTGTCCCTGTGTCATGATAAACACCTGTCCTGATGTCATGATAAACACCTGCCCTGATGTCATGATAAACGCCTGTCTATGTCTCATCATAAACACCTGTCTATGTCTCATGATAAACACCTGTCCATGTGTCCTGATAATCACCTGTCCTGATGTCATGATAACCACCTATCTATGTCTCATGATAAACACCTGTCCATGTGTCCTGATAATCACCTGCCCTGATGTCATAATAAACACCTGTCCTGGTGTCATGATAAACACCTGTCCTGATGTCATGATCAACACCTGTCCTGATGTCATGATAAACACCTGTCCTGGTGTCATGATAAACACCTGTCCTGATGTCATGATAAACACCTGCCCATGTGTCCTGATAATCACCTGTCCTGATGTCATGATAAACACCTGTCCTGGTGTCATGATAAACACATGTCGCTGTGTCCTGATAAACATCTGTCCCTGTGTCATGATAAACACCTGTCCTGGTGTCATGATAAACACCTGTCCTATTGTAATGATAAACACCTGTCCTGGTGTCATGAAAAACACCTGTCCTGATGTCATGATAAACATCTGTCCCTGTGTCATGATAAACACCTGTCCTGATGTCATGATAAGCACCTGTCCTGATGTCATGATAAACATCTGTCCCTGTGTCCTGATAAACACCTGTCCTTATGTCATGATAAACATCTGTCCCTGTGTCATGATAAACACCTGTCCTGATGTCATGATAAGCACCTGTCCTGATGTCATGATAAACATCTGTCCCTGTGTCCTGATAAACACCTGTCCTTATGTCATGATAAACATCTGTCCCTGTGTCCTGATAAACACCTGTCCTTATGTCATGATAAACATCTGTCCCTGTGTCATGATAAACACCTGTTCTGGTGTCATGATAAACACCCGCCTGATGTCCTGATAAACATCTGACCAGATGTCCTGATAAAAACCTGCCTGATGTTATTATCAACACCTGTCCAGATGTCCTGATAAACACCTGCCTGATGTCATGATAAACACCTGCCTGGTGTCATGATAAAAACCTGTCCCTGTGTCATCATAAACACCTGTCCATGTGTCCTGATAATCACCTGTCCTGATGTCATGATAAACACCTGTCCTGATGTCAAGATAAACACCTGTCTTGATGTCATGATAAACACCTGTCCTGGTGTCCTGATAAACACCTGTCCTGATGTCATGATAAACACCCGTCCTGATGTCATGATAAACACCTGTCTATGTCTCATGATAAACACCTGCCCATGTGTCCTGATAATCACCTGTCCTGATGTACTGATATACACCTGTCCTGATGTCAAGATAAACACCTGTCCTGATGTCATGATAAACACCTGTCCTGGTGTCATGATAAACACCTGTCCTGATGTCATGATAAACACCTGCCCATGTGTCCTGATAATCACCTGTCCTGATGTCATGATAACTACCTGTCCTGGTGTCATGATAAACACCTGTCTATGTCTCATGAAAAACACCTGTGTATGTATCATGATAAACACCTGTCCATGTGTCCTGATAATCACCTGTCCTGATGTCATGATAAACACCTGTCCTGATGTCATGATAAACACCTGCCCATGTGTCCTGATAATCACCTGTCCTGATGTACTGATATACACCTGTCCTGATGTCAAGATAAACACCTGTCCTGATGTCATGATAAACACCTGTCCTGGTGTCATGATAAACACCTGTCCTGATGTCATGATAAACACCTGCCCATGTGTCCTGATAATCACCTGTCCTGATGTCATGATAAACACCTGTCCTGGTGTCATGATAAACACCTGTCTATGTCTCATGAAAAACACCTGTGTATGTATCATGATAAACACCTGTCCATGTGTCCTGATAATCACCTGTCCTGATGTCATGATAAACACCTGTCCTGATGTCATGATAAACACCTGTCCTGGTGTCATGATAAACACCTGTCTATGTCTCATGATAAACACCTGTTCATGTGTCCTGATAATCACCTGTCCTGATGTCATGATAAACACCTGTCCTGATGTCATGATAAACACCTGTCCTGATGTCCTGATGATCACCTGTCCTGATGTCATGATAAACACCTGTCCTGGTGTCATGATAAACACCTGTCCTGATGTCATGATAAACACCTGTCCCTGTGTCACGATAAACACCTGTCCTGATGTCCTGATAATCACCTGTCCTGATGTCATGATAAATACCTGTCGCTGTGTCCTGATAAACATCTGTCCCTATGTCATGATAAACACCTGTCCTGGTGTCATGATAAACATCTGTCCTATTGTAATGATAAACACCTGCCCTGGTGTCATGAAAAACACCTGTCCTGATGTCATGATAAACATCTGTCCCTGTGTCATGATAAACACCTTTCCTGATGTCATGATAAGCACCTGTCCTGATGTCATGATAAACATCTGTCCCTGTGTCCTGATAAACACCTGTCCTTATGTCATGATAAACATCTGTCCCTGTGTCATGATAAACACCTGTCCTGATGTCATGATAAGCACCTGTCCTGATGTCATGATAAACACCTGTCGCTGTGTCCTGATAAACATCTGTCCCTGTGTCATGATAAACACCTGTCCTGGTGTCATGATAAACACCTGTCCTATTGTAATGATAAACACCTGTCCTGGTGTCATGAAAAACACCTGTCCTGATGTCATGATAAACATCTGTCCCTGTGTCATGATAAACACCTGTCCTGATGTCATGATAAGCACCTGTCCTGATGTCATGATAAACATCTGTCCTGATGTCATGATAAGCACCTGTCCTGATGTCATGATAAACATCTGTCCCTGTGTCCTGATAAACACCTGTCCTTATGTCATGATAAACATCTGTCCCTGTGTCCTGATAAACACCTGTCCTTATGTCATGATAAACATCTGTCCCTGTGTCATGATAAACACCTGTTCTGGTGTCATGATAAACACCCGCCTGATGTCCTGATAAACATCTGACCAGATGTCCTGATAAAAACCTGCCTGATGTTATGATCAACACCTGTCCAGATGTCCTGATAAACACCTGCCTGATGTCATGATAAACACCTGCCTGGTGTCATGATAAAAACCTGTCCCTGTGTCATCATAAACACCTGTCCATGTGTCCTGATAATCACCTGTCCTGATGTCATGATAAACACCTGTCCTGATGTCATGATAAACACCTGTCTTGATGTCATGATAAACACCTGTCCTGGTGTCCTGATAAACACCTGTCCTGATGTCATGATAAACACCCGTCCTGATGTCATGATAAACACCTGTCTATGTCTCATGATAAACACCTGCCCATGTGTCCTGATAATCACCTGTCCTGATGTACTGATATACACCTGTCCTGATGTCAAGATAAACACCTGTCCTGATGTCATGATAAACACCTGTCCTGGTGTCATGATAAACACCTGTCCTGATGTCATGATAAACACCTGCCCATGTGTCCTGATAATCACCTGTCCTGATATCATGATAAACACCTGTCCTGGTGTCATGATAAACACCTGTCTATGTCTCATGAAAAACACCTGTGTATGTATCATGATAAACACCTGTCCATGTGTCCTGATAATCACCTGTCCTGATGTCATGATAAACACCTGTCCTGATGTCATGATAAACACCTGTCCTGGTGTCATGATAAACACCTGTCCTGATGTCATGATCAACACCTGTCCTGATGTCATGATAAACACCTGTCCTGGTGTCCTGATAATCACCTGTCCTGATGTCATGATAAACACCTGTCCTGATGTGATGATAAACACCTGTCTATGTCTCATGATAAACACCTGTTCATGTGTCCTGATAATCACCTGTCCTGATGTCATGATAAACACCTGTCCTGATGTCATGATAAACACCTGTCCTGATGTCCTGATGATCACCTGTCCTGATGTCATGATAAACACCTGTCCTGGTGTCATGATAAACACCTGTCCTGATGTCATGATAAACACCTGTCCCTGTGTCACGATAAACACCTGTCCTGATGTCCTGATAATCACCTGTCCTGATGTCATGATAAATACCTGTCGCTGTGTCCTGATAAACATCTGTCCCTATGTCATGATAAACACCTGTCCTGGTGTCATGATAAACACCTGTCCGATTGTAATGATAAACATCTGCCCTGGTGTCATGAAAAACACCTGTCCTGATGTCATGATAAACATCTGTCCCTCTGTCATGATAAACACCTTTCCTGATGTCATGATAAGCACCTGTCCTGATGTCATGATAAACATCTGTCCCTGTGTCCTGATAAACACCTGTCCTTATGTCATGATAAACATCTGTCCCTGTGTCATGATAAACACCTGTCCTGATGTCATGATAAGCACCTGTCCTGATGTCATGATAAACATATGTCCCTGTGTCCTGATAAACACCTGTCCTTATGTCATGATAAACATCTGTCCCTGTGTCATGATAAACACCTGTTCTGGTGTCATGATAAACACCCGCCTGATGTCCTGATAAACATCTGACCAGATGTCCTGATAAAAACCTGCCTGATGTTATGATCAACACCTGTCCAGATGTCCTGATAAACACCTGCCTGATGTCATAATAAACACCTGTCCTGGTGTCATGATAAACACCTGTCCTGATGTCATGATCAACACCTGTCCTGATGTCATGATAAACACCTGTCCTGCTGTCCTGATAATCACCTGTCCTGATGTCATGATAAACACCTGTCCTGATGTCATGATAAACACCTGTCTATGTCTCATGATAAACACCTGTCCATGTGTCCTGATAATCACCTGTCCTGATGTCATGATAAACACCTGTCCTGATGTCCTGATAATCACCTGTCCTGATGTCATGATAAACACCTGTCCTGATGTCATGATAAACACCTGTCTATGTCTCATGATAAACACCTGACCATGTGTCCTGATAATCACCTGTCCTGATGTCATGATAAACACCTGTCCTGATGTCATGATAAACACCTGTCCCAGTGTCACGATAAACACCTGTCCTGATGTCCTGATAATCACCTGTCCTGATGTCATGATAAATACCTGTCGCTGTGTCCTGATAAACATCTGTCCCTGTGTCATGATAAACACCTGTCCTGGTGTCATGATAAACACCTGTCCTATTGTAATGATAAACACCTGCCCTGGTGTCATGAAAAACACCTGTCCTGATGTCATGATAAACATCTGTCCCTGTGTCATGATAAACACCTTTCCTGATGTCATGATAAGCACCTGTCCTGATGTCATGATAAACATCTGTCCCTGTGTCCTGATAAACACCTGTCCTTATGTCATGATAAACATCTGTCCCTGTGTCATGATAAACACCTGTCCTGATGTCATGATAAGCACCTGTCCTGATGTCATGATAAACATCTGTCCCTGTGTCCTGATAAACACCTGTCCTTATGTCATGATAAACATCTGTCCCTGTGTCATGATAAACACCTGTTCTGGTGTCATGATAAACACCCACCTGATGTCCTGATAAACATCTGACCAGATGTCCTGATAAAAAACTGCCTGATGTTATGATCAACACCTGTCCAGATGTCCTGATAAACACCTGCCTGATGTCATGATAAACACCTGCCTGGTGTCATGATATAAACCTGTCCCTGTGTCATGATAAACACCTGTCCATGTGTCCTGATAATCACCTGTCCTGATGTCATGATAAACACCTGTCCTGATGTCATGATAAACACCTGTCCTGGTGTCATGATAAAAACCTGTCCTGATGTCATGATAAACACCTGTCTTGATGTCATGATAAACACCTGTCCTGGTGCCCTGATAAACACCTGTCCTGATGTCATGATAAACACCTGTCTATGTCTCATGATAAACACCTGCCCATGTGTCCTGATAATCACCTGTCCTGATGTCCTGATAAACACCTGTCCTGATGTCAAGATAAACACCTGTCCTGATGTCATGATAAACACCTGTCCTGGTGTCATGATAAACACCTGTCCTGATGTCTTGATAAACACCTGCCCATGTGTCCTGATAATCACCTGTCCTGATGTCATGATAAACACCTGTCCTGGTGTCATGATAAACACCTGTCTATGTCTCATGAAAAACACCTGTGTATGTCTCATGATAAACACCTGTCCATGTGTCCTGATAATCACCTGTCCTGATGTCATGATAAACACCTGTCCTGATGTCATGATAAACACCTGTCCTGGTGTCATGATAAACACCTGTCCTGATGTCATGATCAACACCTGTCCTGATGTCATGATAAACACCTGTCCTGGTGTCCTGATAATCACCTGTCCTGATGTCATGATAAACACCTATCCTGATGTGATGATAAACACCTGTCTATATCTCATGATAAACACCTGTCCATGTGTCCTGATAATCACCTGTCCTGATGTCATGATAAACACCTGCCCATGTGTCCTGATAAACACCTGTCCTGATGTCCTGATAATCACCTGTCCTGATGTCATGATAAACACCTGTCCTGGTGTCATGATAAACACCTGTCCTGATGTCATGATAAACACCTGTCCTGGTGTCATGATAAAAATCTGTCCCTGTGTCATGATAAACACCTGTCCTGATGTCATGATAAAAACCTGCCCTGATGTCATGATAACCACCTGTCCTGATGTCATGATAAACACCTGTCTATGTCTCATCATAAACACCTGTCTATGTCTCATGATAAACACCTGTCCATGTGTCCTGATAATCACCTGTCCTGATGTCATGATAACCACCTGTCTATGTCTCATGATAAACACCTGTCCATGTGTCCTGATAATCACCTGCCCTGATGTCATAATAAACACCTGTCCTGATGTCATGATAAACACCTGTCCTCGTGTCATGATAAACACCTGTCCTGATGTCATGATAAACACCTGTCCTGATGTCATGATAAACACCTGTCCTGGTGTCCTGATAAACACCTGTCCTGATGTCCTGATAATCACCTGTCCATGTGTCCTGATAAACACCTGTCCAGATGTCATGATAAACATCTGTCCCTGTGGCATGATAAACAACTGCCCATATGTCATTATAAACAACTGTCCCCTCATCCACTAACATCCCAAATTCTCTACTGTCCCCTCGTTCCCTAACATGCCTAATTCGCTACTGTCCCCTCTTCCCCTGACATCCCTAATTCTCTATTGTCCTCTCGTTCCCTAACATCCCTAATTCTCTACTGTCCCCTCATGCCCTAACATCCCTAATTCTCTACTGTCCCCTCATCCCCTAACATCCCTAATTCTCTACTGTCCCCTCATTCCCTAACATCCCTAATTCTCTCCTGCCCGTTGTTCCCTAATTCTCTACTGTCCCCTTATCTCCTAACATCCCTAATTCTCTCCTGCCCCTCGTACCCTAACATCCCTAATTCTCTACTGTCCCCTCGTTCCCTAACATCCCTAATTCTCTCCTGCCCCCTCATGACCTAACATCCCTAATTCTCGCCTGCCCCCTCGTCCCCTAACATCCCTAATTCTCTCCTGCCCCTCGTGCCCTAACATGCCTAATTCTCTACTGTCCCCTCACTCCCTAACATCCCTAATTCTCTACTGTCCCCTTGTTCCCTAACATCCCTAATTCTCTACTATCCCCCTCATGCCCTAACATCCCTAATTCTCTACTGTCCCCTCATCCCCTAACATGCCTAATTCGCTACTGTCCCCTCATCCCCTAACATCCCTAATTCTCTACTGTCCCCTCATCCCCTAACATGCCTAATTCTCTACTGTCCCCTCACCCCCTAACATCCCTAATTCTCTACTGTCCCCTCGTTCCCTAACATCCCTAATTCTCTCCTGCCCCTCATCCCCTAACATCCCTAATTCTCTACTGTCCCCTCGTTCCCTAACATCCCTAATTCTCTCCTGCCCCCTCATGCCCTAACATCCCTAATTCTCTACTGTCCCCTCGTTCCCTAACATCCCTAATTCTCTCCTGCCCCCTCATGCCCTAACATCCCTAATTCTCGCCTGCCCCCTCGTCCCCTAACATCCCTAATTCTCTCCTGCCCCTCGTGCCCTAACATGCCTAATTCTCTACTGTCCCCTCACTCCCTAACATCCCTAAGTCTCTACTGTCCCCTCGTTCCCTAACATCCCTAATTCTCTACTGTCCCCCTCATGCCCTAACATCCCTAATTCTCTACTGTCCCCTCATCCCCTAACATCCCTAATTCTCTACTGTCCCCTCATCCCCTAACATCCCTAATTCTCTACTCTCCCCTCATCCCCTAACATCCCTAATTCTCTACTGTCCCCTCACCCCCTAACATCCCTAATTCTCTACTGTCCCCTCGTTCCCTAACATCCCTAATTCTCTCCTGCCCCTCATCCCCTAACATCCCTAATTCTCTACTGTCCCCTCGTTCCCTAACATCCCTAATTCTCTACTGTCCCCTCGTTCCCTAACATCCCTAATTCTCTACTGTCCCCTCGTTCCCTAACATCCCTAATTCTCTACTGTCGTCCGTTCCCCTCCCCCATCCTGGTCACCCCTCCCCCCACTCAACCCCACTTTTACCATTTCCCCCCGCTCCTTATCTATCTCTCCTTTTCCATTCCTCGCTCTCAACGCCGCCTCGAACCTGTCTTCATCATCTTCTCTCTTTCTTTTTCGTCATCATCCTGTCTCATTCCTCTTCATCATCCTGTCTTTCTTCTTCTTTGTCGTCCTCTCTCTTTCTTCTTCTCTCCCATTTGTGAGCGCCATGAGCAGATGTCACAAAATCTCTGTTTTCTCTAGTCTCTCTGCCTCCCCCTGCTCACACACACACACACACACACACACACACACACACACACACACACACACACACACACACACACACACACACACACACGCACACACACACACACCTGGGTGGCCATTAGTACCTTTGCAGCCGGGCTTGTGCATGACGCTGTAGGTATGGGCGCCCTGCTAGGTGCATGTCTGCACGGTGCTGGGTCATATTAAGATAGATGTCTGACAAAGACCACCACGGGAAGGAGAAGGAGGGAGAGAGGCATAACGAGGTGATAGAGAAAGAGGAGAGAAAGGAAGATGGATAATGTGTGTGCATACGCCCATGTGATGGCGTCACATAATGACACGTGTGTGAGCGTGTTACTGTGTGGCAACACGAGACAAGTAACCGCCTTGATGCTCAATAGTCCAGGTAAAAACATCACACAAAGGTGATCACTTCATCTGGACACAATGTTTACTGAGAGACACGTTTCATCGTCAGCTAAGTGACCTCTTCAGTCTCACCTGACGGCAAGTGTCCCCACCCTTATAAACAATACAGTGGTATGACGACCCAAACCAATGATCAGTTCCATATGCAAATTACCGTGATCAATAACTGGACTTACAAAGGCCATGTGTACTATTCACAGAGGATTTGGGAATGTTTGCAATCCCAGCATGTAAGATGGTGACAGATGTGCTCTCAGGCCCCCCATCGGTTCAGGGATGTCCAGTGCACCAGCCGATGGAAGAGAGGAGAAGGACAACAGCTGTCTAAGCCTAAACCAGTGGTGATTCCGTATGTGGCGGGAGTGGCGGAACAGTTGAGACGCGCATTTTCCAAAAACCACATCTCACTTGCTTTCAAACCCCAAAACACGCTGCACCAGAAGCTGGTCCACCCCAAGGATCGGTCCCCCGGCACAAACAGAGCAATATAGTGTGTACACTGTTAAGTGCCAGGAGGATTGTCATGACTTGTACATTGGGGAAACTAAACAGATGCTAGCCAAGAGGATGACACAACACAGGAGAGCTGACACGTCAGACCAGGACTCCACAGTCTACACCATCTACACAGTCTACACCATCTACACAGTCTACACCATCTTCACAGTCTACACCATCTACACAGTCTACACCATCTACACAGTCTACACTACATACACAGTCTACACCATCTTCACAGTCTACACCATCTACACAGTCTACACTATCTTCACAGTCTACACCATCTACACAGTCTACACCATCTACACAGTCTACACCATCACCAGGCCAATGGCCACTCTTTCAAAGATGAGGATGTGCACATCCTTGATAGGGAGGAACGCTGGTTTGAATGGGGAGTCAAAGAGGCCATCTATGTGACGAGGGAACGACCATCCCTGAACCGGGGAAGGCGGGGGGTGGCTAAGAGTACATCTGTCACCATCTTACAATGCTGCGATTGGAAACATTCCCCAACCCTCTGTGAATAGTACACATGGCCTTTGTAACTCTAGTTAATGGTCACGCTCATATCTGCATATGAAACTGGTCGTTGGTTTCAGTCGTTAGGCACTGTATTGTTTATAAGGGTGGGGACACCTGCAGGCACTGTATTGTTTATAAGGGTGGGGACACCTGCAGTCACTGTATTGTTTATGAGGGTGGGGACACCTGCAGTCACTGTATTGTTTATAAGGGTGGGGTACCTGCAGTCACTGTATTGTTTATAAGGGTGGGGACACCTGCAGTCACTGTATTGTTTATAAGGGTGGGGGTACCTGCAGTCAGGTGAGACTGAAGAGGTCACTTAGATGATGATGAGACATTTCTGTTAATAAATGCTGGGTCCAGATGAAGTGATTCTGCTTTCTGTGATAGTGAGGTGTTCGTTAAAAATGTCATAAAGGACTTGGAGTTTACTTTTTCTTCATTGACTCTGAGCTTTTCTACAATTGTTTTTTAAGTGAATAATATCCCCAGGTCTCCATGGTGGTTTCAGTTCAGAATTAATCTTCTTATATTTGGCTGGTGCGATACCGCCAATTGTAGTCTTCAGCTTATTATCACAATCGATGACGAAATCATCACAAGAGGAAGGAAGGATCTGCGGGGGCATGACTTATGAACGTTTCAGCAACTTCCGAGGTAAGACAATGTTTCCTAATAACCCGCTCAGTAACAAAGCCAGATGATGATCAGAAGGAAGAGAAAACATGCAGTAGTGGTCTGAGATTATTCCTCTCCTTCTTTCGGTTGTTGCCGTTAGGGGGCGCCACAGCGGACATCCGTTTCCATCTCTTCCTGTCCTCTGCATCTTCCTCTGTCACACCAGCCACCTGCATGTCCTCCCTCACCACATCCATAAACCTCCTCTTTGGCCTTTTTTCCTCTTCCCTAGCAGCTCTATATTCAGCATCCTTCTCCCAATATACCCAGCATTTCTCCTCCACACATGTCCACACCATCTCAATCTTGCCTCTCTTGCTTTGTCTCCAGACCGTCCAACCTGAGCGGTCCCTCTAGTATACTCGTTCCTAATCCTGTCGTTCTTCATCACTCCCAATGAAGATCTTAGCATCTTCAACTCTGACACCTCCACTGTGTTAAGGCAGTGAGAGCCAGAGCACAAGAATTTCATGACTCGTGGTATAACTGCAAGTAATCCGATCTTCATCCCATTAAATGCCCACGTCCTGCACTAGAAAGGCAGGATGGGAAAAATGGATATGGCACTTCTCAATGTTCAACCACTAGGCAATAAGGCTTCTGTTATTAATGCCGCACGGTGCTCAACCCCTCCTCTTCTCACACCTTGCAGCAATGGTGAAGTCTGTAGTGCTATGGTAAGTGGTTCAATTTCTATATTGAAAAGCAGTGGGGATAGGGGGCACCCTAACAAGTTCCCTTAGAGAGATTAAAGAACGGAGAGTGCAGACCGAGGCTTGTGGTGAAGAATAGAGAAGACTGATCCATGCGATAAGATTATTACCAAAACAAAATGTGTCAAGTACTGGGAATAAATAGCCCCATTCAATGAAGTCAAAGGCCTTCTCCAAATCTAGGGATATGATCACTTCCGGAGAAGAGTTGTTGCTGGGAGAGTAGATAATATTTAAAAGTTGACATTTGGAAGAATTGATTCTAAGAGAAGCGGGGCCAGCAATGTGGCGCAGTGGTCAGCGCGGTCGCCTCACAGCAAGAAGGTCCTGGGTTCGAGCCCCGGGGTGGTCCAACCTTGGGGGTGGTCCCGGGTCGTCCTCTGTGTGGAGTTTGCATGTTCTCCCCGTGTCTGCGTGGGTTTCCTCCGCGTGCTCCGGTTTCCTCCCACAGTCCAAAGACATGTAGGTCAGGTGAATCAGCCGTACTACATTGTCCCTAGGTGTGTGTGTGTGTGTGTGTGTGTGTGTGTGTGTGTGTGTGTGTGTGTGTGTGTGTGTGTGTGTGTGTGTGTGTGTGTGTGTGTGTGTGTGTGTGTGTGTGTGTGTGTGTTGACCTGTCCAGGGTGTCTCCCCGCTTGCTGCCCAGTGACTGCTGGGATGGGCTCCGGCGACCCTGCGACCCTGAGAGCAGGCTAAGCGGTTTGGATAGTGGATGGATTCTAAGCGGAGAGCCAACACCTTTGCAATGATCTGATATTGTCACACTGTTATTACGTAATAATATACCAGAGGTCTAATAAAAGTCAGCAAACAGTTATATTCCGTCTGGAAGAGCTGTGTAATATCTGTTTATCTTGATAGCCAACCAGGTTTTCCTGGGAACTGGCTCATTGGCAGTAGTCTAAAATTCAACAGGCGACCCGCACCGCACTAAAGTTTATGGTTTCGAGCGTTCAGTCTAAGACCAAGCCCAGAAGGCACCGGAGGCGGACACCCCCCGGTCGGGATTCAAGTCCAGCCTAGAAAAGAGGTTTACTTTGCACACCGGTGCCGTTTTTCGGGTGAAAAACGACGCACCTCGGGCCGCCATCATCGTTTCTCGTGGCTGAACTTTGAAACGTTCGCTAAATACAGTTTACAGTTCAGCTATTACCAAGCAACTAGCAGCAGCTAGCAAAAAGCTAACGCACGTGACGTGCACCGATAAACAGACTCGCTAGCACTTGGCTAACAGGTCTGTAATGAATGAAAGGTCACGTGTTTAACTTGATCTACTCACGGGTGTACGTGCAGTGCGTGTAACGTATACAGGAAGTGAGAAGCGCATGTTACGAAGGTTGTATGTCGGATGAACGCTAGTAAAAGCTACACAGTTAAGAACCTACGAAGTCGGCTCATTCTTGAATTATTCTTATGTCAGTAAGACAAGGCGTCTACGGACATTACATGGTGTCAGAATAGTCTGTGTATCGGAACACGAGCGGTCATGCCGAAGTTTAATCCGCCGAGTGAATTCAAGTTTGACTGCCCCGTTGAATGGCCGGAGTGGAAACAACGGTTTTCGCGCTTCAGGCTCGCGACAAAGCTGGATAAAGACGACGGGGAGATTCAAGTGAGTTCGCTGATTTATGCAATGGGCAGCGAGGCTGAAAAGATATTCAGCTCGTTTGACTTCGCGGCGGAGGGTGATAAAGTGGACTATGATATCGTACTGAAAAGGTTCGACGACTACTTTATTCCCCGCCGTAACATCATACATGAGAGGGCGTGCTTCTATCAACGTAGCCAGCAGCCAGGAGAGACAGCGGAGATGTACATCCGGACATTGTATGAGCTGTCTGAACACTGTGAGTTTGGGGACAAGAGGGATGAACATATCAGAGATCGTCTGGTAGTGGGCATAAAAGATAAGGTGCTCTCCCGTCAGTTCCAGCTCACAGCGAACCTTACTCTGGTGAAAGTCATTGAACAAGTGCGCCAGGCGGAGGCAATAACAAAGCAGCTCAGCCTCCAAGCTAACCAACCAGAGGCCCAGCTGGCTAACGTCAATGTTGTCCGACGGCGGGACGGACGCCAAAACAAAAAGGGCGGACAGCGTCATGGTGGCAGCAGACTGTTTCAGCAGGCTATCTTATAAAGAATGACACACACACGAGTTGCTCAGTGCAGCCAAGTATATTCAAAGTGATGTAACATGTTCCTGAGCGCGGGTCATGTGTATCTAAGGTAAACTAGTGGATAGCCGATGGCATCGATCTATCTAGACCCGTAACATCCTCCTTTTCCAAGTATAAACACATACACATGAAGTTAGTGCAAAATAAAATTACTTTCATATACGAACAACCAATAACAGTGCAACAGCAGTAAATCTCTTCATATCCCATACCAGTGTAATAACCACAGTAGCGTATGATAACATTTCTCCTCTTTTCCCCCTCTCTCCCACATAGCAACCATCAACATTATTCAGATTACATAGTGAGTTTCAGTGGAGGTTTAGACAGCCGTCCAACCCTTGTGTAAGTGTGTCCATCCGAACGCGGAGCGCCAACAGGAGTAGATGGCGCCTTGGGCATGGACCTGATGGGGCTCGGCTCGAACACAGCCTGAGGGGTCTCAATGACAGTTTCTGTAGCTGGATCCCCGTCCGGTGTGTGTGCCGCAGCGGGTTCAACAGGATCGTGCGCGGCTCGTGCAGCTGGCTCAGCCACTTTGAGATCGATCCTGTTACGACGGTACAGGGAGCCATCAATGTCCACAAGATAAGACCTCGGCGCAACCCTGCGGAGACAAGTTCCGACTCTCCAGCGGCCGGTGTTATCACCTGGCAGGGGCTTCATCCGTACGACTTCCCCAATTTCAAGTGCCGGCAATTCACGGGCAGATCTGTCATAGAAGGATTTGGCGAGTTGCTTCCTGTGGCGCAGCTTTTCAGTGACGCCCACGACAACAGCTGGTTCCAGGAGCTTGCTTGCCGCCGGGATGGACGTCTTCAACCGGCGGGACATGAGGCGTTGTGCTGGGCTGCTGCCCATGTTTTCCGTAGGTGTATTCCTCCAGTGAAGCACGGCTTTCCAGGGGTCTTCAGCATCATGCGCGGCCTTACGCAGAAGATTTGCCATTCGCTTTCGGGTGTCTGGGAGAGGAGGTCACGTGCTCAAATTCCCACTCAGAAGCGAACCGTGTGAACTGAGCTGTGAACTGAGGGCCGCTGTCTGTAATAACCTTCTCTGGCTGACCATGTCGGGCGAACTGTGCCTTACATCGCTTGATGACTGTCTCTGCAGACATGTCGGGTAGAAGCTCAATCTCCCAAAAATCGGAATAGTGGTCGACTATTAGGAGATAGTCTTTCTGTCTGAAGCTGAATAGGTCCATGCTCAAGACCTGCCATGGCCTGGTTGGTACTTCGTGAGAGAGCATGGTCTCCTTTTGCTGATTGTGGGCGTACACATTGCAGGTTGAGCAGCTGCTTACAAAGTCCTTTATCTCTGACTGCATGTTGGGCCAGTACAATGTCTCTTGAGCGTGTCGGTAGCATGCATCACCCCCTATGTGACTTGAATGTATGCGCGTCAACATTTCTGGGCGGAGTGACTTTGGGATGATGACTTTTTGCCCCCGGAACAGAACTCCGTTCTGCACACTGATTTCATCCCTGAAGGGCCAGTACTCCCTAGCGATGAGGGGCGCTTCCTCCTTTACATCTGGCCAGCCCACGAGAACAGTGTTCTTCAGTGCCTGTAAGCATTCATCTCTGTCGGTGTGTCGTCTGATCTGTTCCAGCCGCTGGTTAGTCACATTCAGGTACTCTGCCTGGTTCACGTGCTGTATGTCTTCCTGCTCTTGTTGCAGAGAGCAGATAGCGTGTCGCTGATATGCAGTCCCTCTGCCGGAGCATCCAGCCGTAGCTCTGCTGAGCGTGTCGCTTATGAACATCTCTGGGCCTGGTTTGTAGATTACCCTCAGGTCGTAGTTCTGCAGAGTCATGAGCATGCTCTGGAGTCTCTTGGGAGCATTGAGAAGTGGCTTGCTGAAAATAGAGATCAGAGGCTTATGGTCCGTCTCTGCTGTGATTGGGTCGCGGCCATATAGGTAATGGTGAAACCTCTGGCAGGCGAAGACGATACTGAGACACTCCTTCTCAATTTGTGCATAGTTTTTTTCGGTGGGGGTAAGAGCCCTCGAGGCAAATGCGATGGGCTGACCTTCCTGCATGAGACAACAACCGAGACCGCTCTGGCTGGCGTCGCTCTGGATTGCGATTGGCTTAGTTACATCATAGTAGCGCAGGACGGGCATGGCTGTCGCCAGCGCCTTAAGCTCATGAACCGCCGCCTCGTGCTTAGGCAGCCAGTGCCAGGGTGTGTCCTTGTCCAACAGGCGTCGCAACGGCTCGCAGACAGTAGATAGATGAGGCATGAACTTGGCTAAATAGTTAGCGAAGCCAATGAGACGCTGCACGCCCTTGGCATCTGTTGGGTTCGGCATGTCAACAATGGCTCTCACCTTCTCTGGATCGGGCTTCAGTCCAGCAGATGAGAGAATGTGGCCATGGAACTGCACCTCAGCCACCTTGAACTGCAACTTCTTCAGGCCGAGGCGAAGCTTGACCTCGCGGCAGCGTTCTATCAACGCCGCAAGCTTGACGTCGTGGTCGTCCCCAGCCTCCTTGTCTGTGTCCCCGCAGCCGACGACCAGGATATCGTCTGCAATGGGCTCAACGCCCTTCAGACCGGCGAGGAGCTCGTGCTGCTTGCGCTGATATACCTCGGGCGCCACCGATACTCCAAATGGTAGCTTGAGCCACCGCTTCCTCCCCCAGGGGGTCCAGAACGTGGTCATGAGGCTACTCTCATAGTCCAGTTTGCATTGCAGGAATGCATCCCGAGCATCCACCAACGTGAAGACTCTGGCCTTGGGCAATTTATACAAAATGTCCTCCAAGGTAGGCATGATGTAGTGAGAGCGCTTTAGGGCCTTGTTCAATGGTCCAGGGTCAATGCATATTCTCAGCTTCTCCGGTTTTTTAACAATCACCATGTTGCTGATCCAATCTGTAGGATCTGTGACAGGCGCAAGGTGGCCGTCAGCCTCGTACTTGTCCAGCTGGGCTTTGACTGCTGCTTTCATTGCGATTGGGACATTGCGAGGGGCACTCTGTACTGCAGCAACACTAGGATCAAGGTCAAAATGGACCTCCCCAGGCACGGATTCCACAGGGGAGTTGAACACGTCACTGTATCTGTTGATAAGCTGTTCTTTAGTTAGGGCTCCTGGTTGTGTGTGTTCCATTTTGAGCACATCCTCTGGAATTGTGAAATGCATGAGCCCTAAGCGTTCACAGGTGGAGCCTGACAGAAGAGGATGTTGGCTGGTCCTCACTATTTCGAATGAGAGCTTGTGTGTTTGTCCTCTCACAGTACAGTCAGTCTCAAAGGCGCCCATAGAGCTCAGCGTTTCCCCCGAATACAGCTTCAGTCTGGTGTCACTCGGGCGGAGAGGTGTGTTTGGGGCCAGCCTTTTCTTGTCTTGAAAGCCCATTACATTGCAGGTGGCTCCAGAGTCCAGCTGACATTGTTGTGGCTTGTCGTGGAGTTTCAGAGTCACAAACCACTTCTTTCCTTTGGTGTGCACTGCGCCGATTGACTCAAACATGTACAGATCATCTGCATCATTACTATGCTCTGGGGGTTCTTCTGTGTATTCCACACAGTTTACCTTGCCCTCAGCATGCCCCTTTTTGCTCTTTAAGCACACTTTAGAAAAGTGATTAAGTGTCCCACATGACCTACATTGTTTCCCGAAGGCCGGGCAATGCTCTCTGCCCCTTGAATGCGAGCTGCCACAATATTTGCAATTGCCTGCATCTCCTGCTGTTCTGGGTGGATTGCTCTGTTTCCATTGGTTTTGTCTGGGTTGCCTAGCAACGGTATGCACTGCCTCCGGCTGCGGTGTTGTTGCAAACTCCATTGCTCTCATACGGATGTCAGTTTGTTCTGCTGCGCTACACATGTCAATAGCTGTGACCATGTTCAAATCCTTCTCTCTCAACAGCCTGCGCCTAACGGCCTCGCTTGCAACTCCCAGGACTATCTTATCACGGATCATTTCATCTTTCAACAGTCCATACTCACAAGTTGCTGCCCTCTCTCTCAGTCTCGTCACAAAGGTATCAAACAATTCTCCTTCCTCCTGCTTGCAACTCCCGAAAATGTACCTCTCGTATATTGTGTTTTTTGCTGGCTTGAAGTATTTCCCCAACTCTCTCAGTATGGCGTCAGGATCCCCTTGATCATCTTCTGAGAGGTTCAGATTGTGGCGGTAAATATGCCTGCATTCACTTCCCATCACACTTCTTAGAGCAGCCGCTTGTATTTTCTTGTCCTTGCCAAGTATGCCCGTGACGAGGACGTAGTCTTCATATTCGGCCCGAAAAATGTCCCAATTGACACTCCAATCGCCTGTGAAGCTCATCGGGGACGGTGGTGGAATATTCACGTTAGCTGCCATTGTATGTGATGCTATCGGCGCCGGTAATGCTAGCGTTAGCTCCTCTGTGACAACGTCTTCAGCAGAAGTACTTTGCTCTGAATCGGAATCCTCCGACATGTGACCTACTCAGGCCTACAAACTTAAACATGCGAGCTAGTAAAATAAGAAATAAGTTCTCCGACTTCTGGCACCATGTTTCAGTAGGCTATCTTATAAAGAATGACACACACACGAGTTGCTCAGTGCAGCCAAGTATATTCAAAGTGATGTAACATGTTCCTGAGCGCGGGTCATGTGTATCTAAGGTAAACTAGTGGATAGCCGATGGCATCGATCTATCTAGACCCGTAACACAGACCTGCAACCAACAAAGTAGATGAATGCGGGAGGTGCGGCAAGACGCAGCACACCGATGAGCGGAAGTGTCCTGCAACGAACAGTAAGTGCAACAAGTGTCATAAAAAGGGACATTGGGAGCGTGTATGTCACTCTAAAGCGGTGAGAGAAGTCACTGAAGAGGTTAAACAGCTGTACTTTCTGGGAGAAGTTGGCAAAGAGAGCAGTCAGGAAGATTGGACTGTTAGTTTAACAATAAGTGATGTACCAATAACCTTTAAAATTGACACGGGGGCTGACGCTACTGTTATCAACCAAGGGACATTTAAAAAGCTGAAGCCAAACATAAAACTGGGACCTCCTGACACATGCTTCATAAGCCCAGGTGGAAACATCAGCTGCATAGGACAGTTTCAAGCCACAACCAACTACAAGGAGAAACAATACTCCTTTCCAGTGTATGTGATCAAGGGGAGAGGCAGCTGTCTGCTGAGTCGTCCAGAGGCAGTGGAGATGGGTCTAGTGAAGCGGATGAATGAGGTCAGTGGAGTTTTCGGTTCAAGTGGACTGCTGAAAACAGACCCAGTGAAAATAGCTCTGGTGGAGGGTGCCCAGCCATACGCGGTGCATACAGCCAGACGGATACCGCTGCCACTTGTACCACTGGTTAAGAAAGAACTGCAGCGCATGGAAAATGAGGGCATTATTGAAAAAGTGACTCAGCCCACAGAATGGTGCGCCGCTATGGTGCCGGTGCTGAAACCGAACAAGAAAGAGGTTCGCTGCTGCGCTGACCTCAGGAGGCTGAATCGAGCGGTGAAACGTGAGAAATACGTGCTGCCCACTATGGAGGAAATAATGCCAAGGCTCGCAGGGTCAAAGTTCTTCACAACGTTGGATGCAGCAAGTGGGTTTTACCAGATCCCCTTGCATGAAGACAGCAGGGGGCTCACCACTTTCATCACCCCATTTGGGAGGTATGCTTTCTGCCGCCTTCCATTTGGTATAACGAGTGCTCCAGAGATTTTCCAGAGAAAGATGGCGGAAACTCTGACCGGGCTAGAGGGCACAGATGTGTACATGGATGACATCCTTATACATGGAGAGACTGAGGAAATCCATGACCGGCGCCTAGCAGAGGCGCTGGGGGTCATTGAAACAGCAGGTCTCAAACTGAACCAAGCGAAATGCAAGTTCAAACAGAAACAAGTCCGCTTCCTTGGTCATATCATCAACGAGGCAGGCATCAGACCTGACCCGGACAAAGTGGCCGGAATAGAGAACTTTCCTCAGCCCCAGAACGTGACGGAACTCAAGAGGTTCCTCGGGATGGTGAACTATTTGGCAAAATACGTCCCAGAGCTGTCCACTGTAGGTCAGCCGCTTTATGGACTGCTTAAAGCAACGACAGAGTGGCTGTGGGGACCTGCACAGAACACAGCATTCCAAGACCTTAAAGCAGCACTCGCCACCGCCCCGGTACTCACCTTTTATGACGTCACTAAGGCTACGGTGGTGTCAGCAGATGCCAGCAGCTACGGGCTGGGAGGCGTTCTGCTCCAGCAGCACAGGGAACACTGGAAGCCCGTGGCCTACTGCTCCCGACGGCTGAGTGACGCAGAGACAAGGTACGCACAGATCGAGAAAGAGTGCTTAGCCAGCGTCTGGGCATGTGAAAGGTTCGAGAAGTACTTGTTTGGGCTTGACAATTTCAGACTTGTCACCGATCATAAACCACTAGTGCCTCTCATGAACAGCAAAGACTTGGATAATGTGCCCATTAGGTGCCAGAGACTGTTAATGAGGCTGATGCGTTTCAATGCAGTGGCTGAATACGCACCAGGCAAAACTTTAGCTGTGGCTGATGCACTCTCCAGAGGCCCAGAGCAATGCTACGGAGATGGTGCTTCTCATGATGATGTTGCAGCGCACATTGATGCCATCGTGTGACAGGTGCCTGCCACACCTCAAAGGATGCAGGAGATAAAACAGAGCACGGATGGGGATCTGCAGCTCCAGACAGTGTTGGGCTTCATCAGACACGGCTGGCCTGAGTATGTCGATAAAGTGCCGGAGACAGTCAGAGACTTTTATCAGGTGAGAGGGGAGTTATCTGAGGTAGATGGTTAATTCATCAGAGGCAGTCGTATCGTCATTCCCACAGAGATGAGGGAGGTGATCTTAGACAGAATACACGACGGGCACCAGGGGATAGTTAAGTGCGGAGAGAGAGCTAGCCAGTCAGTGTGGTGGTCCAAAATGACAGAGCACATTACAACAAAGATACAGCAATGTCAATTCTGCAGAGAACACAAGAACACACAGAGAAAAGAGCCTTTAATGTCAAGTGAGCTCCCATCCAGACCATGGCAGAAAGTTGGCATAGACCTGTGTGAGTACAAAAAGCAAAACTACTTGATAGTGTCTGACTATTATTCCAGGTTTTTGGAGATCCTAAATCTACCAACAACTACTAGCAGTCAGGTTGTAGCTAGGCTGAAGGCTACATTTGCACGTTTTGGTATCCCTGAAATTGTAGTTAGTGATAATGGGCCACAGCTAGTTTCAGAAGAGATGAGGAGGTTCAGTAAGGATTATGATTTCATCCAGGTGACTTCAAGCCCACACTACCCCCAGAGTAATGGACAGGCAGAGAGGGCTGTTCAGATAGCCAAAAGCATATTAAGGCAGGAAGACCCTCTCCTCGCCCTGTTGACATACAGAGCTACACCCTCTTCTTCCACTGGAGCCAGTCCAGCGGAATTGCTCATGGGTAGGAGACTCAGAACCACCTTACCCACATTGCAGCATAACCTGAAACCGGCCTGGCCTAAAGAGGAACTGATCAAAACCGCTGACGCCGCAGCCAAATCGAGGCAGGCTTTCTACTACAACCGCAGGAACGGCGTGCGGACACTGCGCCCACTGAACTCGGGTGACGCAGTACTCACCAAACCTGATGGACAGAAAACATGGACAATGCCAGCAGTTGTTCACAGTCAGAGCTCCACTCCCAGATCCTACATAGTGGAGACAGCTCAAGGTGAACATTACAGAAGGAACAGGCGCCACCTGTTGGCCACACCTAAAACACTCACCTTTGTCAGCAGGGATCCTGACCATGTCACTCCAGGGGAGAGTGGAAACACGGATGAGTCCCGAGCAGCAGAAATGCCAACTTCCACACCACATGTTACTCGCTCTGGCAGGGTGAGCAAGCCTGCAATCCGGCTGGATTTGTGAGGCGTATGGACTTGTGTACTGTGGGGGATTTTTTATTTTTTTTGTGAAAAGGGGGCTGATATACAGGTTAGAAAATCATCTTAGAGGGGGAGATGTAATGAATGAAAGGTCACTATTGTATTTAGAAATCACGTCAGGACACAGCGCTGTCGCTCGACACAACCTCTCCGTGGCATTCTTTATTTAGACTGACACAGCATCAAAGGCAGACCCGATCAAACAACCCAGAGCCCGCAGGCATCACCAATCGATCCCAGCACAATAGAACAGCACCAAATCAAATGCAGCACTGTCGATGTGTGCATACATAACATTTCCCCCCCCCCCCCCGGCAGGATTTCAAACATGAAAGGTTGACACAAAGTCCTCTAGGTGGCCAGGGCGTAAACGTGTGCGAACAGGTCGCGGGGCGGCCTGAGGCTGGTCAGGCCGAGGTGGGGAGGGAGATGGCAGGGGAAGCTGAGGCCCAGAAATGTCTGGGGCCCGTGTAGGAGCTGCATGAAGCCCCGGGGCGTCTCGCCATGCTGAGGGAATGGCTATGGTTGTGTCACCAGCTGTGTGTGGCGGAGCTGACACCTTCCGTAGACGACTGGCGTGCCACCGAGTGCCATCGCTGAGGAGGTAAGTGGCTGGGCCCAGCTGACGGGTGACTTGGAGAGGAGAGGACCAGTATGAAGCCATTTTATTGTCCCTGTGGGGCCTGCGGACCCTGACCCAGTCTGACACATTGATGTCTGGCACCCTGGTTCGTTTTGACTGGTCAAACCGTTGCTTCATCCGCGTCTGCTGACGAGTGACTGAGGCTCTGACCCCAGAGGGAGGTGCCTGAGGTGTGGAGGGGCGGAGCCTGTCAAGGGGCATGCACAGTTCCCGGCCTAGCATGAGAGAGGCTGGGGAGACGCCTGTGGTCGAGTGCTGTGTGGCCCGATAGTGCAGCAGAGTGTGACGGATGGCCTGCGTGAAAGAGCACCCTTGGGCCATGTGTGCTCTGAGGCCGTTCTTCAGTGACTGGTGAAAACGTTCAACGCCGCCATTGGCCTGGGGGTGGTAGTACGCAGTGCGTATATGACGGATGCCCTTGCTGTCGAGATAAGCAGTGAACTCAGCAGAGACCAGCTGAGGGCCGTTGTCAGTGGTGATGGCCTTTGGGAGGCCCCAGCGAGAGAAAAGAGAGTCCAGGAAGTCGATGATGATCTGTGAGGTCACAGTGCCGGAAGTGGTGAGTTCAGGCCATTTTGAGTGTAGATCGTAGGCGACCACCATGAAGCGTTGGTGGTGGGGAACTCCATGGATCTCACCACAAATGTCCAACTGCAGGTGTTCCCAGGGCTGAGAGGGCCAGGCGAGAGGTTGCAGGGGTGGGGGAGCCTGGTGGCCAGTCTTGCCACTCACAAGGCAGGCAGAACAGTCCTTCACCAGAGCCTCAATATCTCTGTCTATCCCCGGCCACCACACCAGGTCTCGGCAGCGCTGTTTCAGTTTCACAATGCCCAGGTGGCCTTCATGCGCCGTATTCAAAACACGTGCACGGAGAGCAGCTGGGACCACTGTGCAAAACCCACGTGCCACGCAGGTGTCGTTCCAGCAGGAGAGCTCCTGTCTGACTCGGGCGAACGCAGCCAGCTCCTCTGGGACCTTGTGAGGCCAGCCGTTCTGGATGTAGGTGCGGAGCTGGGAGAGGACAGGGTCCTGTTCGGAGGCTGCCCTCAGCTCCTGCAGAGAGACAGTGGCCTGGAGGGGTGTGTGTAGCATTTGGACAATGTCCTTTTCCACACAGTCAGTGTCCGTCTGTGGAGCTGGGGTGGAGACAGAGCGAGAGAGCAGGTCGGCGACAACATTGTCTCTGCCTGGGGTGAACTGCAGGCTGAAGTTGTACTGGCGGAGGCGGTCAGACCAGCGGTGCAGCCTCAGGGGTTTGTGGCCTGTCCCAGATGTGGACAGCAGCGCTGTCAGGGCCTGGTGATCTGTCCTGAGGGTGAAGGAGCGGCCATAGAGGTAGAGGTGCCACCTTTCACAAGCCCAGATACAGGCTAACGCCTCACGCTCACCCACGGAGTACCGCTGCTCAGTCAGGTTGAGGGCACGGGAGGCGAAGGCAATGGGCTTCTCCACACCGTTCTGGGTTTGAGACAGCACGGCCCCTATCGCTGTGGCTGATGCGTCACAGGTCACAAAGGTGGAGCTGGAGATGTCGAAGTGAGCCAACACTGGTGGTGAAGTCAGTTGAGTCTTGAGATCACGCACAGCGTCACTGCATGCCTTTGACCACACCCATGGCTCGTCCTTACGCAGCAGCTGGCGCAGGGGGGCTGTGGTCGCAGAGTACTGGGGAAGAAACCTCAGGTAGTAACTTGTCATACCCAGGAAGGAGGCGACCTGGGCGGCCGAGCTGGGCTCAGGGATGGCCTGAATGGCGTCCACGTTGGATTGTAGTGGAGTTACACCGCTCGCTGACAGCCGGAACCCAACGAAGTCGATGGCTGGTACAGAGAGGACACATTTCTCAGCATTGAGAGTTAGCTTGTGCTTGGACAGGGCTGCGAAGACCATGTTAAGGCGCTTGTCGTGGATTTCACTGGTGGGCCCGTGTACCACTATATCGTCCAGATAAATGGCCACGCCCAGTATGCCAGCCAGCACGGAGACCATGATTTTCTGGAAGCAGCTAGGGGCGGAGCTGAGACCGAAAGGCATCCTGGTGTAGCGAAACACTCCTGCATGTGTCACAAAGGCTGTGAGGTTTCGGCTGCTGGGGTGGAGGGGCACCTGTAAGTACCCCTGTCTGAGGTCGAGCTTGGAGAACACCTCAGAGCCATAGAACTGAGCAGTGAGTTCTTCTGAGGTGGGCAGTGGATACTTATCAGGGACCACTGCCTTATTTACTGCACGTAGATCGACGCAGACACGCAGGCCCCCCGACTTCTTCTTAGCCACCACGAGGTTTGAGACCCAAGGTGACGCGTCCACCGGTTCAATGATGCCAGCTTCCAGCAGTTGTTGCAGCTCGGCGGAGACCCCATCACGGAGAGCCAACGGGATGTGGCGCAGTGGTTGGATGACAGATTTCACAGCAGGGTTGAGGAGAGGTTGATGGGTGAAGGCGGAGAGGCAGCCCAGCCCCATAAACAGCGATGGCCACTTCTGCTGCCAAGGTGTGGCGACAGTCAGGATTGCTGCCCCCCTTGTGTCTAAGAGGGAAAACCCCAGAGCGGAGAACAGGTCCAGGCCCATCAGGTTGGCCCCACGGCGTGCCACATGAAAAACTGCATTGGGCACCAGCTTGGTTCCATAGCGGACAGTCACTTGGAGAGAGCCAACCAGATCGATTTTGGAGTCACCATACCCACAGAGGACAGCTGAGGGTGCGGACAGTGGCAGTGAACCGAAAAATTGACTGTAGGTATCAACATTCAGGAGAGACACACTTGCACCGGTGTCCAACAGCAGGGGGATGCACACATCATTAATGTTGACTGTGCATGATTTGAATGACACTGGCCCAGAGCTCACCTTGTGAATGACGGCGGTTGAAGACTGGGGGGTGTGGCCCTCTGACCCAGCCGGGGAAGATCGACAGACGTTGGCAAAGTGATTGTGCTTACCGCAGCTACGGCATGTCTGGCCACGGGCAGGGCAGTTCTGAGCCCTTGAAACATGAGACCGAGACCCACAGTTACCACAGGACTGTTGAGGGCGGGGCCGAGAACGCCGTCGTTGCAGTTGCAAGACGTCCCCAGTGGAGTCGGCGCCCGCCTCGCTCTGGCTGGGTTGCGTCCCGAGGGGCAGCCGTGAGTAGAGGGAGGAGTCGTTGGCAGCTTGACTGGAGGTGGCCACTTGCTGTGTATTTAGCATAGCAGCACACTCAGCTGCTCCCTCAACCTGTAGTGCGATGGTAATTGCTCTGGACAGCAGCAGATCATCTTTTTCCAGCAGGAGAGTCTCACGCACCTTTGCGTTGTTGGTGTGTTCGATTAGCTGGTCGCGAACCATCTCGTCCTGAAGCGCGCCAAACTTGCATGAGCTAGCTAGCCCTCGCAAATTAGCTACGTACTGCCGCACAGACTCACCAGGCAGTTGGTGTCGCTGACGGAATATAAATCGCCGAAGGAGGGCACTCTGTGGAGCAGCGAAATGGGTGCTCATAAGTCCCACAGCTTCGGCAAAGCTTGTGACGTTCCCCAGAGTCCCGAGCACACGATGACCCTCTGCTCCCAAGCAGTGAAGCAACAGAGCCGTCTTCCTAGCCTGGCTCACGTCGTCGAGCCCTGAGGCGATGATGTAATTTTCAAAACTATGTAGCCAGCGAGTCCATGGTACCGGAGGCTCGCCAGGTAACGCCAGGAAGGGGGCAGGTGGTGGGAGAGAGATATCAGCCATCCTCGTCGCCAATATTGTATTTAGAAATCACGTCAGGACACAGCGCTGTCGCTCGACACAACCTCTCCGTGGCATTCTTTATTTAGACTGACACAGCATCAAAGGCAGACCCGATCAAACAACCCAGAGCCCGCAGGCATCACCAATCGATCCCAGCACAATAGAACAGCACCAAATCAAATGCAGCACTGTCGATGTGTGCATACATAACAGTCACGTGTTTAACTTGACCTACTCACGGGTGTACGTGCAGTGCGTGTGACGTATACAGGAAGTGAGAAGCGCATGTTACGAAGGTTGTATGTCGGATGAACGCTAGTAAAAGCTACACAGTTAAGAACCTACGAAGTCGGCTCATTCTTGAATTATTCTTATGTCAGTAAGACAAGGCGTCTACGGACATTACAAGGTCGTTGTCGCACGTGGTGCGGGAGATCCGGGTTCGCGTCCTGGCTGCGGCGGTTTCCCGGCTGCCCCCCCCCCCGCCTCCGAATTCGCTACAAGTCGTTAAGGCTATTTATAAGTCACAAAGGACATACGTATGTAGAAAGCTTTCATTTGACTGTTGCTGAGTAAAATGAATACGTAACTTACAGACTGACTCCCCCTCGCTGTCCCGGGACAAACCGTCGGCGCAGCGTCAGACTTCAAAACGAGTTTCTTGTGAAAACCCAGTGACGGTGGCATGAGGCTAAGGACGCACTCCTCGCTGAAATGAGCACTGCAGGTACGCAGTCCCTCCAGGTTCGCAGGCATGTGAGCCCCACGTCTGTACATAAGTTCCAACCATTTCAGCAGCATAGTTGGATTTGTTTAGTAGATAGTGGAAGGAGGCTCCAGGGTCCATCCAAAAACTGCACACACTACCATGCTTGCAGCCAAACGTTCACTATGCTAACGCAAACTCGCTCTCTGTGCTGACCAGTCTGCCATGCGCAGGTTTCTTCAGGTTTCTCTGCCCAACCCTCATCTGCATATTAGACAGCGATTTGCGTTCGGATTTGTGACGTACCAAATCTAGCATTCCCGGGGCGCGTTTGAACCTCAGATTCTAGGGAAGTGCACAGACAGCTCCTCCTCCAGCAGAGGGACTGTGAAAATACCACTCTAGCGACACACTCTGCAGACACAAGTCTTTATAGTCAAGGCCAGACATTTTAGAGGACGCCAACATCAGAAAACACGTTTCTGAGTGGAGGCTACTTTGAGAAAGGACTTTTTTTAAAAAAAGTATCTCACCAGAGAATGTATGATCCAGATAATATTACAAATATACAATTTCGCAATAAGATTAATGTGTCAAACCTGCGTTTTTGCGATAGCGGAGTTTTTTGGCCTTGACGGAAGTGATTTCTGGCACACACACACACACACACACACACACACACACACAAGCTCGCGCATGCGCGTTGTACTCACACTTTGCAGGGAGACCATAGCCACAGGTGATCTTGGCTTGTCCAGTCTCACAGCCGTTCAGGGTAGCACACTCGTTCCTTAGCTTGGGACCTGCAGCACGATGGATAGCACCGTCCACTGGAGAGGACAACAGAGGAAGATTCAACTATTCACCTGTTAATCAGCGGGTTTGTCTCTCAAGCTATCTGCCAGAATGTGGTTCTAAGTTCAGTAACTGCATTTTATATAGCGCTTTTCTGGCTGCAACAGCCAATCAAAGCGCTTTACAACCACTGAATGCCTCGTATTCACCCCCCCCCCCCCACAGACATACACACACACACACACACACACACACACACACACTCTTACACATATGGAGGCGTTAACCATGCAAGGTAACAACCAGATCATCTGGAGCAGTTAGGGCTAAGGTGTCTGGCTCAGGGACACCTGGCATTTATTTTTTGTGGGGGGGGGGGTTCCCCCTTTTTCTCCCCGGTTGTATCCAGCCAATCACCCCACTCTTCCGAGCTGTCCCGGTTGCTGCTCCACCCCCTCTGCCGTTCCGGGGAGGGCTGCAGACTACCACATGCCTCCTCCCATACATGTGGAGTCACCAGCCGCTTCTTTTCACCTGAGAGTGAGGAGTTTCGCCAGGGGGACGTAGGACATGGGAGGATCTCGCTATTCCCCCCAGTTCCCCCTCCCCCGAACAGGCGCCCGGACCGACCAGAGGAGGCGCTTGTGCAGAGACCAAGGCACGTACCCACATCGGCTTCCCACCCGCAGACACGGCTAATTGTGTCTGTAGGGACGCTCGTCCAAGCCAGAGGTAACACGGGGATTCGAACCGGCGATCCCCATGTCGGTAGGCAACAGAATAGACCGCTACGCTACCCAGACGCCCTCAACACCTGGATATTTTTGTCAACACGAACAGAGGATCAAACGGGCATCTGTATTTACCAGACGACCTGTTCTACCTCTGAGCCACTGCCACCCCAGTAGGCTTAATTACAGGCCTGTAAAAGGTTATGCTGCATTAGATATACCTCAATAAAGAACCAGCTGACATCTCCATCAGTGATCAAGACTGACTTTATTATCTAAATTAGTACTTGTTGGTTTTACTATTCTTAAGAATTTGACATTTTGTTTATGGATTTTAGGGCTACTGCCTTAGTGTATTAGTCAAGAAACTTGATCCATCAAGCCTAATTCAGTCTTCTGGTGAATTAGTCTTGATGGGTCAGATCTAGTTGCATTGCCATGAAACTCACAAAAGTCTGTCTACCTTTGATCAGCAACACATCTAAAGATTACATTTTGGATGTGTTTTGATTTCCTAAAGAGAGATGATGTGGATCGCCACCTTGCCATGGTGGAGAAGCTTGCATGCACCAATGACCCCAAGAGCTATACCGTCCAGAGCTTGGCTCCTGGTAGGATCAAGGTGCATAGGTCAATCAATAAATCAATAAATCAATCAATCAATCAATCAATCGTTACATTTTATATAGCACTTTTTAGCTGCAACAGCCACTCAAAGCGCTTTACAAATAATACAAATTCAAAACTTCAAATCACAATTTCTGAAGGTTAGGTGTGGAGCGCCCTAAGGCTCAGTGTTGGGACCATTGATTTTCATATTGTACATAAACAATATATGTAAAGTGTCAAGGGGGAGGTTCCAGACGAAGCGTGATCCAACAAGGAGCTCAACGATGGAACTGGCGGAAGATGTGTCCAGGTCACAACGGCAGTGAAGGTGGATGAAGGCAGCAACAGAGGACGGTCCCCTATCGTCTTTACTCTCCCTGTCATTGGACTCTGGCCACCCCTTGCTAATGACCTTGTGGTGGCTGCAGCCGCATCAGCCACTCCGTAAAAAGCTGTCATGTACAGGTGTCCTCCCATTACACAGCTCCAGGATCGGCCTCTACATCCACCTGAAGACCCAGAGGGACCCAGAGGGAGGACGCTCATACTCGACTCCGAGAGATCGCCAATGATGATGATGTGGAAAAAACAACAATATGCCCATTACAGCGATGGTGATAATCATGGCCCCACGTATTTCAAGTATTTCAACATGTTCCTTTAAAATAAGGTATAGTTTTGAAACCTTGTGCTCTCGAGCTTCTTTTTTTTTTTACTCACATTCAGCATGAATGTGGGTACAGGTCCACAGAGTTTTGTATTTAGTTTAAACAGTATAATTTGGCAAGAAGAAAGAGAAACAAGTGAACAAAAAACCCCTGAATTTCAGCACTCAAACCTCTCCGGAGTAATTCTTATTATTAACTATTCTGCGCTCATACCGTAGTGCGGCAGCACAGTGTGTACGGGAACCCTTCACAGAACAACCTGCCTACAAGGCTCAGCGTGCCTCACATAACCAAGTGGTATTCGATCAGTCAGACTCAGTTTGAGCCTCATTATGACAGCAAGCGTGAAGCGCATCAGTAATGTAGCCACACAGGCTGCGCTGTGGGGACACGCTGCAGATGCTCAGCCAGAAGGAACCCGAGAGGAGCACGTTTTCACAGCTCGCTGAGGCTTATTAGCACCGTGAGGAAATGCTTATACTGATAACACCCGTCCATATGTCCCAGCTCTGCGTGTTGGCTGGCGGGGCTTCTGTGTCTCGGTGACTGAGTTACAGTACTGTGGCCCAGTGGCTGCGATGTGTTTTGTCAGTGTGAGGGGTTTCCAGGCAGAGGGGGTCTGATGTGATGTGAACAACACCATGTTGTGTTGGAACACGCCGCAACGCACTGAAGTGTGGAGGGCCACGCCATGCTGTGCCGCGTGGTGCTGCGCCCTGTGGTGCTGTGGTGCCGCTGTGACCCCACTGTGACCCCGCTGTGATGCCGCTGTGATGCCACTGTGACCCCGCTGTGATGCCGCTGTGATACCACTGTGACCCCACTGTGAAGCCGCTGAGATGCCACTGTGATGCCGCTGTGATGCCGCTGTGATGCTGCTGTGACCCCATTGTGATGCTGCTGTGACCCCGCTGTGATGCTGCTGTGACCCCGCTGTGATGCTGCTGTGATGCTGCTGTGATGCCGCTGTGACCCCGCTGTGATGCTGCTGTGACCCTGCTGTGATGCTGCTGTGACGCCGCTGTGATGCTGCTGTGACCCTGCTGTGATGCCGCTGTGACCCCGCTGTGATGCTGCTGTGATGCTGCTGTGATGCCGCTGTGACCCCGCTGTGATGCTGCTGTGACCCCGCTGTGATGCTGCTGTGATGCTGCTGTGACCCCGCTGTGATGCTGCTGTGATGCTGCTGTGACCCCGCTGTGATGCCGCTGTGATGCTGCTGTGATGCTGCTGTGATGCCGCTGTGATGCCGTTGTGAGCCAAGCAAGGGTGGATACAAAGGCCGGGTTCTGAACGGTGGATACCCCTCAGGGTGCAGAGGAGGAAGCTTAGATGCCAGGCTCATGCTGTGTGTGTGTGTGTGCGTGCGTGCGTGCGTGCGTGCGTGTGAGTGCAACAGCATGTTCATGCGTGTATGTGTGCGAATAATGCTTGAGGTGACACTCCACAGACACACACACACACACACACACATACAGACACACACACACACTCACACACACACACATACAGACACACACACTCTCACACATACACACAAACACACACACACACAGACACAGACACACACACACACACACACACACACACACACACACACACACACACATACAGACACACATACAGACACACACACACACACACAAACACACACACTCACACACACACACACACACACACGCACACTCACACACACATATACAGACACACATATACAGACACACACAGACACACACACTCACACACAGACACACACACACAGTCTCCACAAACAGCCCAACTCTGAAATAGAGAACAAGTGCGATAACAAGACAGAGCGACAGAAAGGAGAGGGTGGCAAGGAGCGGGGGGATGGGGGATAAAGAAGAGAGCAGCAGATGTAAAAATACTCTGGAGCGAGATAAGGACACGGGCATAAAGTGTGAGAGAGATTGAGAGAGAGAGAGAGAGAGAGAGAGAGAGAGAGAGAGAGAGAGAGAGAGAGAGAGAGAGAGAGAGAGAGAGAGAGAGAGAGAGAGAGAGAGAGAGAGAGAGCGGGGGGGGGGTGGCAGGGAATCAAAGAGAAAGAGAAGTGGATGAGAAGTGAAACTACACCCACATACATGTTTGCATTTTATTGTGCGCTTCGTGTTCGACACGATATGTGAGAGTGTGTTTCATGTTATAAAGAGGCTGGTTTCTCTGCTCCTCACAGCTAGCCTGGCTTTTTATTTCAACAACACCCAGCTAAGACACACACACACACACACACACACACACACACACACACACACACACACACACACACACACACACACACACACACACACACATTTTAACTTGAACAACCAAAGTTGATCTAATATGATATGTCACAGAAGATGAGTTAATGTTGGGTCATGCAGACTTCAGGGACGTGTGACTGCAGGAAATGTGACCTTAGGGATGTGTGACCTCAGGGAAATGTGACCTCAGGGATGTGTGTCCTCAGGGATGTTTGATTTCAGGGATGTGTGACTTCAGGGATGTGTGACTTCAGGGATGTGTGACTTCAGGGATGTGTGACCTCAGGGATGTGTGACTTCAGGTATGTGTAGGGTTGGGAATCGAAAACGGTGCCCATATGGCAGCGACCGAAATATCTCGGTCCTACCGAGTATCAAACTCTGGAAAAAAACGGTGCCAAATTTCGATACTTTACGGTAGACGACGTGAACGCTATCGCAGCCAGCCAATCACTGCCGGCGTTGTTGTACACAGACTGACAAATCAGCATGAAGCTATTTGGTATGCGTGTGTGTCTCGTGAGTGACTAGTTGGAGCTGAAAACTCGCGGGCAAGATGCGCTCCAAAGCGAGGCTACACTTAAGTATAAAAATAAACAGCAAAGCTGACACAGTAAAATGCCACCGCGGCAAAGCCTTCATCAAAGGCAAGTCTGGGAACGCGTCGAATATGATGAAACATCACGCGTGGACAAACATTACGAGTGGACAACTGCTCTGTGTTTGATAACGTTAATGTCCGTGCTGCTGCCAACGCTAGCGTTAGCTCTGGGACGACGGCCACTGGGTCTTCTGGTGCCACTGCTAGCAATGAGGAAACAGGTAAGGACGGTTCTGTCACGTGTTTCTGGTTCTAACGTTAGCTGTATGTCTGAGGTAAAACAGAAATGAAGCTAGTCTAATGCCATAGAACCTTAGTTACGCTAGGTTATAAAAATGAAGCTAATGTAGCTAGCACTAGCTAACTTTAGTTAACAGTTAGCTGTATGTCTGAGGTAAAACAGAAATGAAGCTAGTCTAACGTCATAGAACCTTAGCTACGCTAGGTTATAAAAATGAAGCTAATGTAACTAGCACTAGCTAACTTTAGTTAACAGTTAGCTGTATGTCTGAGGTAAAACAGAAATGAAGCTAGTCTAACGTCATAGAACCTTGGTTACGCTAGGTTATAAAAATGAAGCTAATGTAGCTAGCACTAGCTAACTTTAGTTAACAGTTAGCTGTATGTCTGAGGTAAAACAGAAATGAAGCTAGTCTAACGTCATAGAACCTTAGCTACGCTAGGTTAAAAAAATGAAGCTAATGTAGCTAGCACTAGCTAACTTTAGTTAACAGTTAGCTGTATGTCTGAGGTAAAACAGAAATGAAGCTAGTCTAACGTCATAGAACCTTAGCTACGCTAGGTTATAAAAATGAAGCTAATGTAGCTAGCACTAGCTAACTTTAGTTAACAGTTAGCTGTATGTCTGAGGTAAAACATAAATGAAGCTAGTCTAACGTCATAGAACCTTAGCTACGCTAGGTTATAAAAATGAAGCTAATGTAGCTAGCACTAGCTAACTTTAGTCAACAGTTAGCTGTATGTCTGAGGTAAAACATAAATGAAGCTAGTCTAACGTCATAGAACCTTAGCTACGCTAGGTTATAAAAATGAAGCTAATGTAGCTAGCACTAGCTAACTTTAGTTAACAGTTAGCAGTCCGAGGTTAAAAAAAAGAAGATAATGTTAGCTCTGCATTTTCCTGACTTTATCTCCTTTGTCATTCGTCCCTACTCCAAGCCTGCAGTAGCGTAGATCGCCAAGTCGAGCCAAGTCAAGTCTCCGTGACTCCGTTCTCTTCGGCTAGTACCGATGCTGAGATGAGGAAAGAAAAGAGAGGGGAATGTCACGGGGCTGTAACCCGCTTCAGTTTTTTAAAAAGAATATTATTTCTGATTTTTCCCTTTTTCTCCCAATTTAGTGGCCAATAGATCCCTATTTTAATTCAAACACCCACCCTCGTACTGCATGCGTTCGCCAACTGCATCTCGAAGGAGACTCCTTGCCACTTCCGTGACAAGGCGACTCCAGCTTTTCCGACACACACATAGAGACGCATTCATGTGACGAACACAAGCCGACTCCGCCCCCCTCCCGAAGAAAGCGTAGCCAATGATCGCTGCTTCATCGAGTCCGGCCATAGTCGGATCTGACGAGACCGAGGCGCGAACCCCGGCCCCCAGTGGGCAACTGACCCTCGACACAAAGCCGATGCTTAGACCGCTACACCACCGTGGACTAACCTGCTTCATAGTTAAGGGGTTGCAGCCCTTCAATACAGTTGAATCTCTATCTTTTAGGTAAGTTACATTTGCAACGATCTACTAGGAAAAGTAACAGTAAATACATGAACTCTGACGACGAAGACAGGACCCTAACCGTCAGCGGTAATGTGGAGGGTGTCAGCACAAACGTGCAGACTGAAGCAGAGAGGGCAAGAAAGGAGTTGGAGCTGTATATAGAAGCCTACCTAATGTGTTGACCTCAACAAATCCAGTAATCTGGTGGTTGGAGAGAAAGGAGCCTTTACCAGTCTTGTTAGGTCTAAGTGCTAGGTATTTGTGTCCCCAAGCATCCTCCACTCCGGTTGAGCGAACATTCTCAACAGCTGGGGACACAATTAGTGTAGAAAGGACCCGCCTCCTGCCAGAAAGGACAGATATGCTTATCTTCCTGCATAAGAATGCTAAATGAGAATGAGCAAACATACATTTAAGATGTCAGCCTGCATGTTGACCTCACTGTCATTGTATCCTTTCAATCTCAAAGTGCTAGAGTACAGAGCCAAAATAGCACAATGTGTCAATGAATCATGGTGTTCGTTGTATAGAAAAGTAGTTTGCTGATAATCCTATAAGGTTTTTATAATATATAGTATGGAAAAAAGTATCGTTTAGGCATCGTATCGAATTGGAGGTATTGGTTTTGGTATTTGTATCGAACATTTTCAGACGATACCAAACCTTAGGTATGTGTGACCTCAGGAATGTGTAAGTTCATGGATCTGTGAGTTCAGGTATGTGTGAGTTCAGGGATGTGTGACTACAGGGATGTGTAAGTTCAGGTATGTGTGACTTCAGGGATGTGTGACTTGTGGGATGTGTGACTTCAGGGATGTGTGACCTCTGGGGTGTGTGACTTCAGGGATGTGTGACTTGTGGGATGTGTGACTTGTGGGATATGTGACTTCAGGGATGTGTGACTTGTGGGATGTGTGACTTGTGGGATGTGTGACTTCAGGGATGTGTGACTTGTGGGATGTGTGACTTCAGGGATGTGTGACTTCTGGGGTGTGTGAGTTCAGGGACGTGGGACTTCAGGGATGTGTGACTTCTGGGGTGTGTGATTTCTGGGGTGTGTGACTTCAGGGGTGTGTGACTTCAGGGATGTGTGACTTGTGGGATGTGTGACTTCAGGGATGTGTGACCTCTGGGGTGTGTGACTTCGGATGTGTGACTTCAGGGATGTGTGACTTCTGGGGTGTGTGAGTTCAGGGACGTGGGACTTCAGGGATGTGTCACTTCTGGGGTGTGTGATTTCTGGGGTGTGTGACTTCAGGGATGTGTGACTTCAGGGATGTGTGACTTCAGGGATGTGTGACTTGTGGGATGTGTTACTTCTGGGGTGTGTTACTTCTGGGGTGTGTGACTGGACCATTGATCTCTAATGCATACAGGTGGGCAGTCCTTGATGTTGAAGTGCAGTTGCTTATTGTGGAGGGATAAAAGATTGTGTAAAGGTCTGCCTGACTATGTGTCCCATCTTCGTTTCCCTTTCCCCCAAAAGCACACTCCCTCTACCACTTTTGTAATGTCAATCTCTCTCTCTCCCCCTCTCTCTTGCTCTCTCTCTGTCTGTCTCTCTCTCTCTCACACACACACACACACACGCGCGCCCGTGCACAAAGCCATATTGCGAGTCAGTCAAGTGGATAAGGGTGCTCCATAAACATGAGGAGACTATTAGACTATTCCTACTATTCAAGAGAGGCTCAAGAAAGATTAACAGAGGATCTGGGAATGTTTACAATCCCACATTGTAAGATGGTGAGAGATGTACCCCCCCCCCAAGGACTCAGGGATGGTCTTCCGTCTTCACATAGATGGCCTCTTTGACTCCCTGTTCAAACCAGCGTTCCTCTCTATCAAGCATGTGCACATCCTCATCCTTGAGAGTGGCCACTGGTCTGTAGATGGTGTAGACTGTGGAGTCCTGGCTTGACGCGTTAGCTCTTCTGTGTTGTGGCATCTGCTTGGCCAGCGTCTGTTTAGTTTCCTCAAAATACAAATCTGTCGCCATCTTGCAATGCTGTGACTGCAAACACCCACAAATCCTCTGTGAATAGTACACATGGTCATGAAACTCTAGTTAATGGTCACGCCCATATTTGTATATGAAACTGGTCATTGGTTTTGGTCATAATGCAACTGCATTGTTTATAAGGGTTGGGGTACCTGCAGTCACTCTACTGTTTATAAGGGTGGGGATACCTGCAGTCACTGTATTGTTTATAAGGGTGGGGACACCTGCAGTCACTGTATTGTTTATAAGAGTGGGGACACCTGCAGTCACTGTATTGTTTATGAGGGTGGGGGTACCTGCAGTCACTCTATTGTTTATAAGGGTGGGGACACCTGCAGCCACTGTATTGTTTATAAGGGTGGGGACACCTGCAGCCACTGTAATGTTTATAAGGGTGGGGACACCTGCAGTCACTCTATTGTTTATAAGGATGGGGACACCTGCAGCCACTCTATTGTTTATAAGGGTGGGGATACCTGCAGTCACTGTATTGTTTATAAGGGTGGGGGTACCTGCAGTCACTCTATTGTTTATGAGGGTGGGGACACCTGCAGTCAGTTTAGACTGAAGTGGTCACTTAAATGATGATGAAACATATCTGTCAGTAAACGCTGTATCCAGAGGAACTGATTCAACTTTCTTTGATTTTCTTACTTGGAATATTGAGCATGCATCAAGACTATTCAGATTTATTGACTCATCCATGTTTCAAGGTCACCATGGGGGTCATATGATATCATTACAAAAACAAGACAATTATAACTGTGAGCTGTTTCAAAACCATTAAAAAAGTATACACATCAGAGAAGTTGCTGCACCCCTAACCCGGAGTTGAAACCCTTGCCACATGTCCAACCATGAGCTCTATGAATCCCCTCGAATCTGGCTTCAGAGCACACCACAGCACGGAGACCGTCCTTATCAAAATCACCAATGACCTCCTCATTACTGCTGATTCCGGCCACATCGGTGTTCTCATCCTCCTGGACATTTCTGCAGCCTTCGACACTTGTTTCCCACACCATTCTCCTCAACTGCTTATCTGAATACCCAGGCCTCACTAGTGTAGCTCTCTCCTGGTTCCAGCCATATCTCACCAACAGGTAACAATTTGTCACCATCAGAGACTCCAATTCCACCCTAGTCGCAGTCAACCAAGGCGTGCCATAAGGCTCCGTGCTTGGAACCCTTCTCTTTACCATCTACATACTCCCCCTTGGTCAGATCATCGGCCAGCGTGGTTCAAGTTTCCATTGCTACGCTAATGACCCACAGCTTTATCTCAGCACTAGACCATCCTCTCAGCTCCCCCCACAATCCCTTGTCAACTGCCTCCACCAAATAAACACATGGATGTCATCAAATCTACTCAAGCTAAATAGCAATAAGACTGCGTTCATGGTAGTGGCTCCAAAGGCACTGCTCCAGAAGGTTGGAGATCTCTTCCTCAGTGTGGATGGCTGCTCCATCAGCCCTTCCCGAGAAGTCCACAACCTTGGTGTTTTCTGGACTCCCACCCTCTCATTCCAGTCACACATCAAATCCGTCACCAAATCTGCTTACTTTCCCCTCAAAAACATCTTCAGACTCTGGGCATTACTCTCAGACTCCGTGGCAGAGACCCTCATCCATGTCTTCATCACCTCCCGTCTGGATTATTGCAGTGGAGTCCTGTCTGGGGTATCTAGCAAAGCCCTAGACACGCTTCAGTATGTGCAGAACTCAGCTGTCAGGGTGCTCACCCGCACCAAGCCCTGGCAACACATCACTCCCACCCTTGTCCACCTTCACTGGCTCCCAATCAAATCCCGCATTTCCCATAAAATTATCCTCCTCACCTATAAATCCCTCCATGCCCTTACCTGCCAGTACCTATCAGACCTCCTCAACCCCTATATTCTGTCCCGGAATCTGAAGTCCGCAGACACGGGCTTGCTTTCCATCTCCCACACTAGTTTGTGGACTTTTGGGGATAGAGCCTTTAGTGTGGCAGTCCCCACCCTTAGGAACTCTATTCCAGCAGAGATCCACAACACTGCTTCTCTGGACAATTTTAAAAGACTACTGAAAAGCTGCCTTTTTACTAAGGCCTGTGGTCTTTAGTCTTTTAATCTTTGTTTTAATCTTCTTTTTTGTGTTCTTATCAAGTGTAAAGCGTCCTTTGGGCTCCTATACAAAACTAAGTTGTTGTTGCCTGCCCCCCTCCATCTCATACGTGGGTGACGTCATGAGGCAAGCAACGAAACAAACAACAACAACAAAACAACAAAGATAATTAGAAGACTTTCACCATTCTAATCGGCTTGAAAAATCTGGAGAATAGTCGCTGAAAGCATCTTTCACCCATTCCCCACCAACACTTAGAAAGAGCAAGAGCTGGCCCATCTCAGGCTGTCTTGCTGCTGTAGCGCCGGGCCTTGTGGGAGCCACCGCAAGGCCCGGCACGAACACCCACACAAGGTTCTGCCAACTCACCTGTCACTGAGGTCTAAAACATGAAAGGCAACTGAACCTGAATGGGGATGAGGGAAAATGGTTGGTGCATTTGAAGTAACGATATATCTGTGCCTCTTTTTCAGCGTTGGATGATTCAAAGTACAAGGCTTTAATCACGCACAGGCTGCCACTGAATGCAGAATTGATCCATTAGCTTTGCTGAGAAAACGTATTCCATCACTTTCTCTTGCTATTGCATAAAATAACTTCTAATTTTTTTTGGCGTATTCTCCAGTTTTCCACTATTGAAAAACACGTTAAGTTAATATCTTCATGCATCTCGATAATCAGAACAGAGTCAGAATACTTTATTTATCCCCGAGAGAAAATTGAGTAATAATCCAGGTAAGAACGTCACAGAAGGTTGAATCAGTTCATCTGAACACAACGTGTACTGACATACATAAGTGCTGTATCAGCATGAACTGACTCAAGCTTTGACACTAGAACGGCCAAGGCGGTCATTATGACCGTTTTGGGATTTTCAAAGTTTAATAACTTTGTGGAGGAAAAACAGATACAGACCTGTGGCCCCCCGAATGCTCCTAAAATTGCATATATTTGCATTAAAATGAGTTTTAGCTCAATCGCACACAAAAAAAGTTATGATAAGATCTACCTAAAACGACCATGAGCGGTCAAAATGACCGTCTCGTAATTTGCGCGTCATCGTGTGCGTCATGTCAGTATTCATGACTTGTGTTGTTGCGTCATTTCCTTCGTGAAGTTTGTTGCTGTGTCCTAGAAACACACTAGCACCCTCCAGTGCAGAGAAATAGTCTACACTTGATGTGGGATTATATCCAACATGTCTGGGTACAGACGCCGCTACAGACGCACCATGACTACCGCCGAGGCGCTGCAGGATTTACAGGCGTTGGACAGCGGCCATTTTAAATTGTTTAAAAATAGTATTAAAGTTGTTAAAAGGTTAATGTTGGTGTCAGTTAGTTTCTTAACAGACACACCAACATATGCAATGCGTTAATATCTCAACTGGGTATTTATCTTGACACGATATAGAGTTTAAACACCGTGGCGGTCATTTTGACTGCCCATGGTCGTTTTAGGTAGGAGTGAAGTCCCGCTCGTTCTCGTGCTGAGTGTCTTTTCCGCTGTTAGCTACCTGGCTCACGTGGCTCACAGCGTTTGACTTGTATGTAGTGAACATGTTCCCGTACTGCTGTCCTACTGTAGGCTGCTGACGCGACTGTAGGCTGCTGACGCGTGCCTGTTTGATGCTGCTGAAGAGGATACCTTCACGCTGCTGCGTCGCTGCTGCGTCAAAGGACGCTTGTGTGTCCTACTTCACCGACTCTATTGGACGCCGATGTGCTCCGAACTGATCGACGATCAGCTATAAGTGACTGCACATCAACAGACTATATGAGTTAGTCATGGATGTAGTGCACATCACCAGACAACGGAACACCACAACACCCACGAAGAAGACATGTCCACGTGAAGCAGCAGGCCAGCACGACGCTGCAGCCAGCGCCGAGACAGCATGGCGGCGCTGTGGAAAACATACAGCAGCTCCCTCCTGCAGGCAGCAGGAGAGGTGGTGGAGGAAGAGATCAGAGAAGGAGCGGGAGAAAGAGAGGGAGAAAGAGCAGGAGAAAGAGAGGGAGAAAGAGCAGGAGAAAGAATAGGAGAAAGAATAGGAGAAAGAGCTGGAGAAAGAGCAGGAGAAAGAGTGAGAGAAAGAGCAGGAGAAAGAGCAGGAGAAATAATAGGAGAAAGAGCTGGAGAAAGCAGGCGAAAGAGAGGGAGAAAGAGCAGGAGAAATAATAGGAGAAAGAGCTGGAGAAAGCAGGAGAAAGAGAGGGAGAAAGAGCAGGGGAAAGAATAGGAGAAAGAGCGGGAGAAAGAGCGAGAGAAAGAGCAGGAGAAAGAGCAGGAGAAATAATAGGAGAAAGCTGGAGAAAGAGCAGGAGAAAGAGAGGGAGAAAGAGCAGGAGAAAGAATAGGAGAAAGAGCGGGAGAAAGAGAGGGAGAAAGAGCAGGAGAAAGAATAGGAGAAAGAGTGAGAGAAAGAGCAGGAGAAAGAGCGGGGGAAATAGCGGGAGAAAGAGAGTAGGAGAAAGAGAGGGAGAAAGAGCAGGAGAAAGAATAGGAGAAAGAGCGGGAGAAAGAGAGGGAGAAAGAGCAGGAGAAAGAATAGGAGAAAGAGTGAGAGAAAGAGCAGGAGAAAGAGCGGGGGAAATAGCGGGAGAAAGAGAGTAGGAGAAAAAGCGGGAGAAAGAGAGGGAGAAAGAGAGGGAGAAAGAGAGGGAGAAAGAGAGGGAGAAAGAGCGGGAGAAAGAGCGAAAGAAAGAGCAGGAGAAAGAGGGAGAACGAGAGGGAGAAAGAATAGGAGAAAGAGCAGGAGAAAGAGCAGGAGAAAGAATAGGACAAAGAGCTGGAGAAAGAGCTGGAGAAAGAGCAGGAGAAAGAGCAGGAGAAATAATAGGAGAAAGAGCTGGAGAAAGAGCAGTAGAAAGAGCAGGAGAAAGAGCGGGAGAAAGAGAGGGAGAAAGAGCGAAAGAAAGAGCAGGAGAAAGAGGGAGAACGAGAGGGAGAAAGAATAGGAGAAAGAGCAGGAGAAAGAGCAGGAGAAAGAATAGGACAAAGAGCTGGAGAAAGAGCTGGAGAAAGAGCTGGAGAAAGAGCAGGAGAAATAATAGGAGAAAGAGCTGGAGAAAGAGCAGGAGAAAAAGCAGGGGAATGAATAGGAGAAAGAGCAGGAGAAAGAATAGGAGAAAGAGCAGGAGAAAGCTGGAGAAAGAGCTGGAGAAAGAGCAGGAGAAAGAGCAGGAGAAAGAGAGGGAGAAAGAGCAGCAGAAAGAGCAGGAGAAAGAGGGGGAAAGAATAGGAGAAAGAGCAGGAGAAAGAGCTGGAGAAAGAGCAGCAGAAAGAGCAGGAGAAAGAGAGGGAGAAAGAGAGGGAGAAAGAGCAGGAGAAAGAATAGGAGAAAGAGCGGGAGAAAGAGCAGGAAAATGAGCAGGAGAAAGAGCAGGAAAATGAGCAGGAGAAAGAGCAGGAGAAAGAATAGGAGAAAGAGAGCGAGAAAGAGGGAGAAAGAGCAGGAGAAATAATAGGAGAAAGAGCAGGAAAATGAGCAGGAGAAAGAGAGGGAGAAAGAGCGGGAGAAAGAGCAGGAGAAAGAGCAGGAGAAAGAGTGGGAGAAGAGAGGGAGAAAGAGTGGGAGAAAGAGCGGGAGAAAGAGCAGCAGAAAGAGAGGGAGAAAGAGCGGGAGAAAGAGCAGGAGAAAGAGTGGGAGAAGAGAGGGAGAAGAGCCTGACAGGGAGTGAGACGGAGAGTGATGGAGGGGAAAAGACAACAAGGAGGCTGGAGAGCAGAGCTGGAGGGAAGAAATTAGGTTTGGAGTGGGATCGATTATACATAAAGTGTGTGAGTGTGTGTGTGTGTGTGTGTGTGCGTGTGTGTGTGTATGTGTGTGTGTGTGTGAGTGTGTGTGTGTGAGTGTGTGTGTGTGCGTGAGTGTGTGTGTGCGTGAGAGTGAGTGTGTGTGTGTGTGTGTGCGTGAGTGTGTGTGTGAGTGTGTGTGTGTGTGTGTGTGTGAGTGTGTGTGAGTGTGAGTGTGTGTGTGTGTGAGTGTGTGTGTGAGTGTGTGTGAGTGTGTGTGTGAAGGGAAGAGATGGGGACAGGAAGCTAGAAGCTAGTTTAGGTAAAAACAAAAAGCGAGCAGTGTTAAATATGGATGTGCATAGGGAGGAGATGAAGGGAGGAGATGAAGGGAGGAGAGGAAGGGGGAGATGAAGGGAGGAGAAGAAGGGGGAGATGAAGCGGGGAGGAGAGGACAGGAATTACAGGACCCGACAGTTTGGGCTTCGTTTAACTGCCTGCGATCCAGTTTACTGGCTAGCCAACCAGTTAGGCTGTTATCTCCCTCACAGCCTGGGCACTGACTCCCACTGGGGAGGAGAGGAGGAGGGAGGAGGAGGGGAGGAGAGGAGCAGGGAGGAGGACTTGAATGTGATAATTGGCTTTGTGTGTACCTGGCAAGGATGCTGCTAGCTGCAGCAAGGTACACACACACACACACACACACATACACATATATACACATACATATACACATACATACACACACACATACATACACATACACATACATACACACATACATACACATACACATACATACACACATACATAACATACACATACATACACACACAATACACATAGACACACATACACATACATACACACATATAGTACACACACACACATATAAATACACACACATACACATAGACACACACATACACATACATATACACATACATACACACACATACACATACATACACATACATACACACACAATACACATAGACACACATACACATACATACACACATATAGTACACACACACACATATAAATACACACACACATACACATACATACAAACACACATAGTACACACACACACACACACACACACACACACACACACACACAAGCCAACACACACACACACACACATAGCACACACACACACACACACACACACATACATACACACAGACGCACAAACACATTACACACATACACACACATAGCACACACACACACACACACACACACACACACACACACACACACACACACACACACACACACACACACACACACACACACACACACACACACACACACACACACACACACACAGGGTAGCGTGACATTGGAGCAGAAGCAGTCCCAGGTCTCTGCAGAGGAATACTAATACTCGTGCCCTTGCCAGCTGACCTCTGATAGGCCCAACAGGCTGTCTGTCAAACTAATGGGGCGGAACACTGGCATATTGCTTCCCCACCATCTCCCAGCTGAGCCAGGACACTCATTTACTCCAGTCAGCTTGTTGCCAAGGCAACATTTAGGATGGGTTTCGTAGTGGGTGAATCCTTGTGTGTGTAGTTCAGTCCAACACTCAGTTGTGTAGACACACACGGACGCACTAACACACATACACACACACGGACGCACTAACATACACTACCGTTCAAAAGTTTGGGATCACATTGAAATGTCCATATTTTTGAAGGAAAAGCACTGTACTTTTCAATGAAGATAACTTTAAACTAGTCTTAACTTTAAAGAAATACACTCTATACGTTGCTAATGTGGTAAATGACTATTCTAGCTGCAAATGTCTGGTTTTTGGTGCAATATCTACATAGGTGTATAGAGGCCCATTTCAAGCAACTATCACTCCAGTGTTCTAATGGTACAATGTGTTTGCTCATTGGCTCAGAAGGCTAATTGATGATTAGAAAACCCTTGTGCAATCATGTTCACACATCTGAAAACAGTTTAGCTAGTTACAGAAGCTACAAAACTGACCTTCCTTTGAGCAGATTGAGTTTCTGGAGCATCACATTTGTGGGGTCAATTAAACGCTCAAAATGGCCAGAAAAAGAGAACTTTCATCTGAAACTCGACAGTCTATTCTTGTTCTTAGAAATGAAGGCTATTCCATGCGAGAAATTGCTAAGAAATTGAAGATTTCCTACACCGGTGTGTACTACTCCCTTCAGAGGACAGCACAAACAGGCTCTAACCAGAGTAGAAAAAGAAGTGGGAGGCCGCGTTGCACAACTGAGCAAGAAGATAAGTACATTAGAGTCTCTAGTTTGAGAAACAGACGCCTCACAGGTCCCCAACTGGCATCTTCATTAAATAGTACCCGCAAAACACCAGTGTCAACATCTACAGTGAAGAGGCGGCTGCGGGATTCTGGGCTTCAGGGCAGAGTGGCAAAGAAAAAGCCATATCTGAGACTGACCAATAAAAGAAAAAGATTAAGATGGGCAAAAGAACACAGACATTGGACAGAGGAAGACTGGAAAAAAAGTGTTGTGGACGGATGAATCCAAGTTTGAAGTGTTTGGATCACAAAGAAGAACGTTTGTGAGACGCAGAACAAATGAAAAGATGCTGGAAGAATGCCTGACGCCATCTGTTAAGCATGGTGGAGGTAATGTGATGGTCTGGGGTTGCTTTGGTGCTGGTAAGGTGGGAGATTTGTACAGGGTAAAAGGGATTCTGAATAAGGAAGGCTATCACTCCATTTTGCAACGCCATGCCATACCCAGTGGACAGCGCTTGATTGGAGCCAATTTCATCCTACAACAGGACAATGACCCTAAACACACCTCCAAATTGTGCAAGAACTATTTAGAGCAGAAGCAGGCAGCTGGTATTCTATCGGTAATGGAGTGGCCAGCGCAGTCACCAGATCTGAACCCCATTGAGCTGTTGTGGGAGCAGCTTGACCGTATGGTATGCAAGAAGTGTCCATCCAACCAAGCCAACTTGTGGGAGCTGCTTCTGGAAGCGTGGGGTGCAATTTCTCCAGATTACCTCAACAAATTAACAGCTAGAATGCCAAAGGTCTGCAATGCTGTAATTGCTGCAAATGGAGGATTCTTTGACGAAAGCAAAGTTTGATGTAAAAAAAATCTTATTTCAAATACAAATCATTATTTCTAACCTTGTCAATGTCTTGACTCAATTTTCTATTCATTTCACAACATATGGTGGTGAATAAGTGTGACTTTTCATGGAAAACACAAAATTGTTTGGGTGATCCCAAACTTTTGAACGGTAGTGTACATACACACACACGGACGCACTAACATACATACACACACACGGACGCACTAACATCCATACACACATGAGCACAACCATGTGTGTTGCACCTACCCAGCTGTGTGTGCACGCATGTGCTGCACGTGTGTGTGTGTGTGTGTGTGAGTGTGTGTGTGTGTGTGTGTGTGTGTGTGTGTGTGCAGGGATATATGGATGTACAGTGGATCCGGAAAGTATTCACACCCCTTCACTTTCCCCACATGTTGTTATGTTACAGCCTTATCCCAAAATGGATTAAATTCCTTTTTTCCCTCATCAATCTACACACAATACCCCATAATGACAAAGTTAAAATGGTTTTGTAGAATTTTTTGCAAATTTATTAAAAATAAAAAACTGAAATATTGCATGTGCATAAGTATTCACACCCTTTGCTATGACACTCAAAATTGAGCTCAGGTTCATCCTGTTTCCACTGATCATCCTTGAGATGTTTCTACATCTTGACTGGAGTCCACCTGTAGTAAATTCAATTGATCGGACATGATAAGGCACACACCTGTCTATATAAGGTCCCACTGTTGACAGTGCATGTCAGAACAGAAACCAAGCCATGAAGTCAAAGGAATTGTCTGTGGACCTCCGAGACAGGATTGTATCGAGGCAGAGATCTGGGGAAGGGTACAAACACAATTTCTACAGCTTTGAAGGTCCCGAAGAGCACAGTGGTCTCCATCATTCGTAAATGGAAGAGGTTTGGATCCACCAGGACTCTTCCTAGAGCTGGCCGCCCAGCCAAACTGAGCAATCGGGGGAGAAGGGCCTTGGTCAGGGAGGTGGGTGGAGAAGAGCTTCAGGAGTGATGTGTGACAGAAGGGTCTCAGCAGGAGTTGAAGGGAGGGTACAGGACGGTTGTGAGAGCAGCTATGCTGTGTGGTGTGGAGACGGTGGCTGTTAGGGCCGCGGGTGTGTGCGTGTCTGTGTAGTTGTGTTGTGTTGTCTCCTGTGTCCAACCCTGTCTCTACATTCAGGTATCCGCCAGGTGCTCCTCATCACCCAGTCAACCAGCTTCCATCAGCTGTGCAGTGTCCCATCTAACCCCACATGTCTTCAGGTCCCCGGGGGGGGGGGGCAGCTAGTTTAGTGTGTGTGATTGTAGTTGGTGTTGTGTAGCTACTTTGTGTTGGTGATGTCTGGCCAGTTTTCAGTTAAGTTTGCGTGGTTTCAGTCTGGAGTATTTTGGTTGTGTTTAGCCTTTAGTTGTTGTTTAGTTGTTCTTTTGGGCAAGGGGGTCAAGGGAAGGTGCCCATGGGCAAACACCCCATTACGTGTTACACACACTAGGGAAGCAGCGGTTGCCACCTTCTGTCTTTAGGCTTGCTGCTTTTCAGCGCTGTCAGGAGGGGGAGGGGGTGTTTTTTATTAGTAGTTTGTTATTTTGGCAACCGTTCGGTTCCCTTGTCCTGTCATGGTGTCATCAATAAATACTTATATTTAAAGGTTTATGTCTCACTGGGTTGCACCCTCACCTCACTCTTACCCACTGCACTAACTATTGCACCCTCACCAGACCAAGGGCCGTAACAGTGGCCCTGATGAAAAGACAGGAGGTGGGGCTGGAGGTGGTGGAGGTGAAGATGATAAGATTTTCATTGGGAGTGATGAAGGAGGACAGGATTAGGAACGAGTATATTAGAGGGACAGCTCAGGTTGGACGGTTTGGAGACAAAGCAAGAGAGACAAGATTGAGATGGTTTGGACATGTGTGGAGGAGAGATGCTGGGTATACTGGGAGAAGGATGCTGAATATGGAGCTGTCAGGGAAGAGGAGAAGAGGAAGGCCAAAGAGGAGGTTTATAGATGTGGTGAGGGAGGACATGCAGGTGGCTGGTGTGACAGAGGAAGATGCAGAGGACAGGAGGAGACAGATGATCTGCTGTGGCGCCCCCTAATGGGAGCAGCCGAAGGCAGTACTAGTAGTGGTCTGAAAGGCTGATAGATGGATGATGATGATGATGATGATGAGAGCAAGCTGCCGACATACAACTATGGTGTACGAAAGAAGCCCTAATATTAGGACTCCGACCGCGGGTCCAGACTGTCCGCTCTCTGGCCAACAAGATGGAGCGACTGCTACTCCTGAACGGGAAAAAGTGGGACTTTTCCGGATGTGTCGCCCTGTGCCTCACTGAGCCCTGGCTTAGTGAGCACATACTGAACAGTACCCTTCACCTGCTGCGGGTCCAACGCCTCCACGTGGACCGCGGGACGCAGCTATCTGACAAAATGGGGGTGATGGGCTGGCAGTGCTTCACCATAAGTGAAGGTCGGTGTGCGGACGTCCCGGTGTTGAAGACATCACGCAGCCCTCAGTCAGAGACCCTTTCACTGACGGAACCACTCTGCTCACCGCGGGCACATCCATCCACCCATGAGCCAAGCCGCTTATCCCAACGAGGTGGCGAGACGCTGCATGCAGCCTATTCCATCAGTCACTGGGCAGCAGGCGGGTGGAGGCCCTCAATTAGGACAGACGCCTAAAATGTGCTATGGGCCAGACTGGTCGACAGGGTGGGCTGTGATGTTAAGTTTAACGTGAGCACTTCCGCTAAGTCTTTGAATAACAACTAAGAACGTAACACTTCACGCACAACTGAGCAGTTGCCCTGCATGGCTGCATGGCTGCATGGCTGCATGCTGTAGGGGGATCAACTAATGGCAGTTACTTAATGACACAAACGTGTGTCTAGTTTAAGCGTTGCCTGTACCGATATGAGGGCCCCTGTGTACGGTTAGGCCATGGTGAAGTGTGTATGTAGTTCTCCTGCTGCTGGTCCGGCACTGTGGCGCTGGTCCGGCACTGCAGCGCTCACTGGGCGGGCGACTGCTGCTCGCCTCTGAGGGATTGGATGGAGGTTTGATTCGGAGGTTTGAGCAGATTGTTCCCAGGCAGCTGAACTTGGTCTATTTTAGGTTTTGTTTTTGGGACGGGGTTTGGGGAGGTCACAGGTTGGTCACACTTTTTGATATGAATGTCACCCGTGTGAACATCATGTCAAGTACAGCTGGTTTCATATACTAGTAAATATATGGTGCTACCTGACATCATATGTAGTAGGATTTATGACTGCGGAGCCTAATAATGACAGTATGCTGGAAGGCTGCACCTGAAAGGGATTTCATGGAACGTGAGAGGTTGAGGTGGTCCTGTGGAAAGGGTTGAGGTGGTCCTGTGGAAAGGGTTGAGGTGGTCATGTGGAAAGGGTTGAGGTGGTGCTGTAGAAAGGCTTGAGGTGGTCCTGTGGAAAGGGTTGAGGTGGTGCTAGAAAGGCTTGAGGTGGTCCTGTGGAAAGGGTTGAGGTGGTCTTGTGGAAAGGCTTGAGGTGGTCCTGTGGAAAGGCTTGAGGTGGTCCTGTGGAAAGGCTTGAGGTGGTCCTGTGGAAATGGTTGAGGTGGTCCTGTGGAAAGGGTTGAGGTGGTCCTGTGGAAAGGCTTGAGGTGGTCTTGTGGAAAGGCTTGAGGTGGTCCTGTGGAAATGGTTGAGGTGGTCCTGTGGAAAGGGTTGAGGTGGTCCTGTGGAAAGGGTTGAGGTGGTCTTGTGGAAAGGCTTGAGGTGGTCCTGTGGAAAGGCTTGAGGTGGTCCTGTGGAAAGGGTTGAGGTGGTCCTGTGGAAAGGGTTGAGGTGATCCTGTGGAAAGGGTTGAGGTGGTCTTGTGGAAAGGGTTGAGGTGGTCTTGTGGAAAGGCTTGAGGTGGTCCTGTGGAAAGGGTTGAGGTGGTCCTACACACTTGTTTCTCCACATGCTGCGTTACCGTCTAATTAACACCTCTCTTATTTCTGCCTTCACCCCCCCACCAGCATAGAGAGCAAGAAAAGGTGAGCAGGATAGAAACACAGAAATAAGTGAAATAAAGATGAGCAGATACTGTCAGGCCAGGGGTGAGACACTATTTTTGTCTTGAGTTTAAAGTAAGACTGGGGAGACTGGCAGGCTCAGTGGACTGGGAGGCCTCCTGACTGAAGCTCTGCAGCTCTGCTCCTTCAGCTCAATCTTACCTACTTACTTACTTACTTATTTACTTACTGCCCTATGTTGCGTTTCTTCATGCCTTTTCTGTTTTGTGTGGAGCACTTTGAATCAGCTCTGTGTATAACTGTAGTCCACGGACTTCCGGTTTCTACCGCAGCGGTCATACCAGTTTCCTGTTTGTTGGAGCGTGCTATTGGCTGTTTGCATATGACGTCACGAACTGCACATGGAGGGCAGGCAATGATTTTCTACATAGGAAGCACTACCACAAACTTTCGAAATGCCTGTTTGGCGTCATTAAGTCTTGCGAACCGCAGAGTTGGACAACGCACGTGTGTGCAGTGACCACTTCCTCGCAAAAACCACTCCTCATAACATAAGATCATGTCCAACATGTCTTACTTCCTGTTTACACCTTTCTCTCATAACGTCGTCTAGACTAGCACTCTTCGTAACATAAGATCATGTCCAACATGTCTTTCTTCCTGTTTACACCTTTCTCTCATAATGTCGTCTAGACTAGCAGTCTTCATAACATAAGATCATGTCCAACATGTCTTACTTCCTGTTTACACCTTTCTCTCATAACGTCGTCTAGACTAGCACTCTTCATAACATACGATCATGTCCAACATGTATTACTTCCTGTTTACACCTTTCTCTCATAACGTCGTCTAGACTAGCACTCTTCATAACATAAGATCATGTCCAACATGTCTTACTTCCTGTTTACATCTTTCTCTCATAACGTCGTCTAGACTAGCACTCTTCATAACATAAGATCATGTCCAACATGTCTTTCTTCCTGTTTACACCTTTCTCTCATAACGTCATCTAGACTAGCACTCTAGATCATGTCCAACATGTCTTACTTCCTGTTTACACCTTTCTCTCATAATGTCATCCAGACTAGCACTCTTCATAACTCATAAGATCATGTCCAACATGTCTTACTTCCTGTTTACACCTTTCTCTCATAATGTCATCCAGACTAGCACAGTTCGGGCTAAAGTAGCTCCATCTCGTCCATTCTGTTTTTCACTTCCTTCCCTCCATCTGAATCTCGTGCGTCATCAGAATCTCGTGTCCGTCCGTCCGCTCATCCTCATAATTGTGGACATAACTTGATATGTACAACTTGAAGCTTCTCACCCGTTTGCTGGTAGGTGCAGGTGAAAGTGTGTGGACAGTTGTGTGCATGTGGTTGACATTTATCCATGGTAAATCTTGCAGGCATCGCGAAAATATGCCATTGTCAATAGCACACGCCAACAAACAGGAAGCTGGTATGACCGCTGCAGTAGAAACCGGAAGTCAGTGGCTACAGTTATGCACAGAGCCGGATGCCTTGTTGCGGAGATGTGCTACATTGATAAATGTGCCTTTCCCTGTCTTGCCTTGGCCAGTGTAGTATATGGGTTTGAACATATACACGGAGTAATACGGTGGTGAGCCTATACTATAGGTAATACGACGAGAGGCCAGTAGGCGTGCTCTCAGGTGGATGTACGTAAGCAGAACTGAAGTCGGTTAGGATACGCATGCACGGTTGTTGTTCTTTGTTCCTGAATAAAGTTCATAAAAAGGACTACCCGCCAGTCTCCTCATCAGTATAAACCACAATAGCCAGGGGCCCAGACGGGGGTGTTGGCCCTGACACGCATGTCTTTTGATGTCTTTTTAGCTCCGATGCAACAAGTAGCTGGAACAAACTTGCAGAAGACTGGAGACTTGCCGCAACACGGACTACTTTTAAATCCAAATTAAACACGTTTATTTTTACCATCACTTTCTGCTAAACTGCAAACCCTGCACTTTGACTTCTGCAAAGCTGTAAACCTTGCATTATATTTTGATTTTATCCTTTTATTCTTTAATTCAAATGTATTTTATGAATTACTTTTAAACCCTTTTGTATTGCATAATATGATTTTGTTTTTTAATTTGAAGCCCACTGAGTCTGCCTTGTGTATAAAATGTGTTATATAAGTAAAGTTGCCTTGCCTAAACAGGAGAATAATATACAGAAGAAAACTGAGAAAGGTACAAATAAATAGATGGCAGCAAACAAGGTACACATACTTTTATGTGTACATGTACTCATCATCGGCGGTCACTCGGGGTGGAGTATGACTGGCCTCCTTCTAGGTCCTTGTGGGTCTTCATGTGGGTGCAGAGGCTGATCCTGGAGCCACAAGGGTGTTAAGAAGTGCTGTGAAGAAGTGGTTGAGGATGTGGTTTGGACTTTTCTGGTAACTCGCTCCTTTCTGAGTCTGCGCTTGTTTTCAGCAGCACATTGGAGATTGTGGTTGTAGCGCCCAGGACCCTCACGGACAGCCAGTCTCCAGGCCTCCCTGTTTTCTACTGCTTGTTCCCAGGTGTTGAGGTCGATGCCAGACCTTTTGATGTGGGCCTTGATGTTGTCTTTATATCGCTTGTTTTGTGCTCCTGGGGCATGGCGTCCTGTCACGAGCTGAGAGTAAAGGACTTGGTTCAGGAGGTGAGAGTCAGACATGAGGAGGACATGTCCAGTCCGTCTCAACTGATATTGGGCGATGGTGGCAGTTATAGTAGGCATGGTGGCCTCCTCGAGGATGCTGAAGACGGTGTGCTTATCCTCCCAGCTGATCTTAAGGATCTTCCTGAGGCGTCACTGTCAGTATGCCTCAAGTGTCTTCTGGTGCTTGCTATATGTGATCCAGGTTTCTGACCCATACAGCAGGGTGAGCAGCACTGCTGCTTTGTAAACCAGAATTTTTTGTTCTGGCCTGAAGGTCATGATTTTCAAAAACCCTTTTACTCAGTCTTGAGAAGGCCTGGCCAGCACAACTGAGACGATGGTGTATTTCAATGCCAACGTTGGCTTTGGAGGAGAGAAGGCTACCGAGATGTGGGAACTGTTCCACGTTTTCAAGTCTGGTGTTGTCTACAGGCATATTTCTGTTGGGTGGGGGTTGGTAGAGGATATGGGTCTTTTTTATGCTAATGGTCAGGCCAAGCTGCTTGTATGCCTTTGCAAAGGCATCCAGTATGCTCTAGTTCCTCTTCTATGAGGGACACCAAGGCGTTCTCATCAGCATACTGCAGCTCAGTGATGGATGTGGTGGTGGTTTTAGCTGTAGCCCTGAATCTGTTAATATTCAGAAGATTCCCATCAGTTCTGTACATGACTTTGACCCCCTGAGGCAGATTTGGACTCATGGGGGGGGGGTGGTGGCAATGAAGACAGAAAACGGGGTTGGTGCAATGACACAGCCTTGTTTAACTCCTGTAAGGACCTTGGAGGACTCTGTCTGGTCTCTATAACTGCTGAGTACTCTAGCTGACATATTGTCCGGTAGTAGTTGTAGTACTCTGATATCTTTGTCAGGGCAGCCTGTTTTTGACAGAATTGGCCAGAGGGTCTGGTGGTTTACGGAATCAAAAGCTTTGTGCTTCGGCTGGAACCTCCCCCTTGACCTATCTGCCTTGAGTGACCCTACCAGGAGCCAAGCTCTGGACGGCATAGCTCCTTGGATCACTGGCACACTCAAGCATCTCCGCCATGGCAAGGTGGAGATCCAGGAGTATGCACATATGTACTATACTAACAGTCAAACAGCCTTTTGAGAAACCACCTGTCGTTCTGAGGCCACGTCACACATGTCACGTGACCATCAAACGACGCTGCAGATGTCGAGGTGTTCAAGTGTGTTTACACAGCTATTTGTGTTTGTGTGCATTTTTGTGAAGCAACAGGACAGCAGGCTATTATTTGTGGTTACACACACACACAAGCATAGAGCCACCGGAATGTTACCTTGGAGAGTAAGACATACACAAAAAGACACAAACACATGCTGGTGGTTAAAAATGGCAGTTTTGGCAGCTTGTCCCAGAAGGATGAATCTGCTTGTCCCAGCAAAGAAGATGAGAAAACACAATGACACTCAAATTTGCAGGCAATAAGAAACATACACACACACACACACACCACAAAGACCTAGCTGCTACCGAGCTAATGGCTCAGTAGCAGCTAGGTTGATGAAGCAGTGGAGGTAGTCCATATGAAAAGGTGGATTCATTAAAACAACACTTCCACACAGAAGAGGAGGACAGGGTGTGAAACTTCCACACAGAGGAGGAGGACAGGGTGTGACACTTCCACACAGAGGAGGAGGACAGGGTGTGGAACTTCCACACAGAGGAGGAGGACAGGGTGTGACACTTCCACACAGAGGAGGAGGACAGGGTGTGAAACTTCCACACAGAGGAGGAGGACAGGGTGTGACTTACCTCCTCCACCCCCCAGCAAGGTCTTGTTGGCTGCAAAACAGATGCAGAGAAACATGAATGAGAATGAGGAAGAAACTCCAACTGCTTTAAAACATCACCATAGACCCGGATGACCTGTGCTGACCTGGGGGTCACCGGGCTGTTCAGTCCTGTTTGTGTTGTGTTTGTGTGTTTGTGTTTTTTAGGCATAGCAGCAGCATGGCTACTCGGTCCAGTGGAAGAGCTAGCTCTTCTTTTCCTGGCTGCTTTACAGAGCAACAACAGGGCAGGGTGGTGGCAAGATCTGGTCTGAGGCCCACAAGGTCCCCCTCATCACCGGGCTCTACCCATCATGCTCTCTGTCTTCACTTTACCCCCTTACAACACAAGCACGTGACTCATTTATATCATTTATATTATATCATCTATATTATATCATTTATATTATATCATCTATATTATATCATTTATATTATATCATCTATATTATATCATTTATATTATATCATCTATATTATATTATTTATATTATATCATTTATATTATATCATCTATAATATATTATTTATAACACATGCACGGACTTATTTATACTGGAGAACAAAACATATACTTTCTTCTCCATCGCTGTTTCTGCATGTGTTTGTTTGTGTGTGTGTGTGTGTGAGTGTGTGTGTGTGAGTGCGTGTGTGTGTATGTGTGTGTGTGTGTGTGTGGTCTTCGGCACCTCCTTGCTCAGCTCCAGCTTTCATTTACTTAAATCATTGACCCACTCTGGCTAGCATTAATATATTTATTCATATATGAATATATTTGAAAGCAATGAGTTCATGTTGAGATGTTGTCATTTCAGACTGATTTCTACTTCCAGTTTGAATTAGTTAACACTTTCTATGCAGCTTGTCTCTATAATGCCTTATAATCACACATATAACACTGCATAATGCATTATAATCACACGTGTAACACTGCATAATGCATTATAATCACACGTGTAACACTGCATAATGCATTATAATCACACGTGTAACACTGCATAATGCATTATAATCACACGTGTAACACTGCATAATGCATTATAATCACACGTGTAACACTGCATAATGCATTATAATCACACGTGTAACACTGCATAATGCATTATAATCACACGTGTAACACTGTATAATGCATTATAATCACACGTGTAACACTGTATAATGCATCATAATCACAGGGGTAACACTGCATTATGCATTATAATCACACGTGTAACACTGCATAATGCATTATAATCACACGTGTAACACTGCATAATGCATTATAATCACACGTGTAACACTGCATAATGCATTATAATCACACGTGTAACACTGCATAATTCAGAGACAATGTGGTGTGTAGGGGGTATAACAAAGTTCATTATATGCTATAAAGCATTTTCATAATGACGTGTGATTTAATGTATCACAATACTTATTAATTACGGGTTTGGATGTATGGTGTGTTATGATGCCTGCAGGTGGACTGTATGATAAACACACCTACATGCCAGTAGCAGGTGTTGTGTAGCAGGTTTCATTATGACCAAGCTGTTGCAAACTGGCTAAATGAGCACTTTGTTGTGTTGTGTTGTGTTAACATTTCATAGTGTGGGTCTGCTTTTCCTCCCTCTGCATACACGAGTCTCTTAATTGAGAGTCCACGTTATTGTATTTCTTAAATATAAATACAGGACTTCTTCTGCTGGCTTTTTTTTTTACATGGATCTGGATCATTATTCCAGGATCTGGATCATTATTCCAGGTTCTGGATTATAATTCCAGGATCTGGATCATTATCCCAGGGTCTGGATTATTAGTCCAGGGTCTGGATCATTATTTCTTTTTTGTGCCATGTGGGGCATCTGTCTCCGGTTTAATGTCGCTGAATAGACACAAGTCACTTTGACCGGAGGAACTGGATTGTTTTAACGATATCGGAACCGGGGCAGGCTAAGCTAACCACCCCCCACCCCCCTCTGCTGATCCGGGGAGGGCTGCAGACCACCACATGCCTCCTCCCATACATGTGGAGTCACCAGCCGCTTCTTTTCACCTGACAGTGAGGAGTTTCACCAGGGGGACGTAGCGCGTGGGAGGATCACGCTATTCCCCCCAGTTCCCCCTCCCCCCCGAACAGGTGCACCGACCGACCAGAGGAGGCGCTAGTGCAGCGACCAGGACACACACCCGCATCCAGCTTCCCACCCGCAGACACGGCCAATTGTGTCTGTAGAGATGCCCGATCAAGCCAGAAGTAACACAGGGATTCGAACCGGCGAGCCCCGTGTTTGTATCAAACGGAATAGAGTGCTATGCCACCCGGATTCCTCTACAACATTTATTTCATCATCATCACAGTGACCTCTTCAGTCATCTAAGAAGACCTGCAGTCAGGTGAGACTGAAGAGGTCACCTAGATGACGATGATGACACGTTTCTGTTAATAAACGGTGTGTCCACATCAACTGATCCACCCTCTGTGATTTGCATTGTATTTGGTATTTGGGTGTATTTTATCTTTTTATGTCTTTTTTATTTGTATGTATTTGTATGCATTTTGTATTTGTATGAATTTTGGGAAATGTAAGTTGTATATGTAGTTTGTACATGTACATTATTCCAGGATATTTACGTGGAATATTGAGAGATGATTGAAGAAAAAAAAGGTTATGCATTTCTCGGAGCCACCTGGTTGATTGTTTGATACTGTGGTGCTGTTTTAGATGAAGCAGGGAAATAAATTCACAGTCTGTCCTTTACTGAGACGAAATAAAGTTTCCACTTCATGTAGAGCACACAACTAAGTCATCCTGACTTATAAACAACTAACTCATCATGATTTATAAACAACTAAGTCATCATGACTTATAAAGAACTAACTCATCATGACTTATAAACAATTAACTCATCACGACTTATAAACAACTAACTCATCGTGACATAAACAACTAACTCGTCATGATTTATAAACAATTAATTCATCATGACTTATAAACAACTAAGTCATCATGACTTATAAACAACTAACTCGTCATGACCTATAAACAACTAAGTCATCATGACTTATAAACAACTAACTCATCATGACTTATAAACAACTAACTAATCGTGACATAAACAACTAACTCGTCATGATTTATAAACAATTAATTCATCATGACTTATGAACAACTAAGTCACCATGACTTATAAACAACTAACTCGTCATGACTTATAAACAACTAACTCATCGTGACTTATAAACAACTAATTCATAATGACTTATAAACAACTAACTCATCGTGACTTATAAACAACTAACTCATCATGACTTATAAACAACTAACTCATCATGACTTATAACCAACTAACTCATCATGACATAAACAACTAACTCGTCATGACTTATAAACAACTAACTCATCATGACATAAACAACTAACTCGTCATGATTTATAAACAATTAAGTCATCATGACTTATAAACAACTAAGTCATCATGACTTATAAACAACTAACTCGTCATGACTTATAAACAACTCATCGTGACTTATAAACAACTAACTCATCGTGACTTATAAACAACTAAGTTATCATGACTTATAAACAACTAACTCATCGTGACTTATAAGCAACTAACTCATCGTGACTTATAAACAACTAACTCATCTTGACTTATAAACAACTAAGTCATCGTGACTTATAAACAACTAACTCGTCATGACTTATAAACAACTAACTCATCATGACATAAACAACTAACTCGTCATGATTTATAAACAATTAAGTCATCATGACTTATAAACAACTAAGTCATCATGACTTATAAACAACTAACTCGTCATGACTTATAAACAACTCATCGTGACTTATAAACAACTAACTCATCGTGACTTATAAACAACTAACTCATCATGACTTATAAACAACTAACTCATCGTGACTTATAAACAACTAAGTCATCGTGACTTATAAACAACTAACTCGTCATGACTTATAAACAACTAACTCATCATGACTTATAAACAACTAACTCATCATGACATAAACAACTAACTCGTCATGATTTATAAACAATTAAGTCATCATGACTTATAAACAACTAAGTCATCATGACTTATAAACAACTAACTCGCCATGACTTATAAACAACTCATCGTGACTTATAAACAACTAACTCATCGTGACTTATAAACAACTGACTCATCATGACATAAACAACTAACTCATCATGACTTATAAACAACTAACTCATCGTGACTTATAAACAACTAAGTCATCATGACTTATAAACAACTAACTCATCATGACTTATCACAACTAACTCATCATGACTTATAAACAACTAACTCGTCATGACTTATAAACTAACTCGTCATGACTTATCACAACTAACTCATCATGACTTATAAACAACTAACTCATCATGACATAAACAACTAACTCATCATGACTTATAAACAAGTAACTCATCATGACTTATCACAACTAACTCATCATGACTTATAAACAACTGACTCATCGTGACTTATAAACAACTAAGTCATCATGACTTATAAACGACTAACTCATCGTGACTTATAAACAACTAACTCATCATGACTTATAAACAACAAACTCATCATGACTTATCACAACTAACTCATCATGACTTATATCCAGCGTGTAACAACTTCACTTAGAGCAGTCAGAAATCACTTACCGCTATTTAGGATAACATGATACTACGTCATAACAGCTATGACACACAAAGACAACCCTGCCATGACTACTAATCACTCTTATAATACACCACACTGTGATTATGATGCATCACAAGTGGCTCGTGATCATTTCCCAAAGCGTCACCTCAAGTGATTATGACAGCTGTGTGGCTCATTATCGATGCTTATAATACATTATATGTACACATATGGGCATTATAATACACTACAATCCTAGCCTGAGAATATAAATATTACGATACTTGATGTTATAAGTCATGATGAAAGTTATAATATATTACCTGTGTTGTTATGAAGCATTATACCTGCCTACACACAAATATATAACTATATTCTTTTTTCTTTTCTTTTTTTTTGGCTTTTTCCCTCTTTATCTTTTTTTGACCTCTTGGCCAATTACTCACTCTTCCGAGCCGTCCCGGTCTCTGCTCCACCCCCTCTGCTGATCCAGGGAGGGCTGCAGACTACCACATGCCTCCTCCCATACTACCACATGCCTCCTCCCATACTACCACATGCCTCTTCCCATACATGTGGAGTCACCAGCCGCTTCTTTTCACCTGACAGAGAGGAGTTTCACCAGGGGGACGAGGCGCGTGGGAGGATCACGCTATCCATCCCCCCAACCCCCAGTTCGCGTTGGGTATCACGCATCGGAATTTGTAGTTTTTTCCCGCTTATCTGCCAGCTGTTTCCAGCTCCCGCCTTCGTGAGCTCGGTAACTGCTGTTTATTCTCCCCCCCCCTCTCCCCCCCTCTCCCCCCGTCTCTCTGTTTTATCTATTTATTTTCTATAGTTTGCAAATCACATCAGAAAACAACGAATAACAATTATATAAAACACGGCAACCATGTCCCCCCTGTTCTCCCTCCCATAATGCACCCCTGCCAAATGAGTAGGGACATAAAAGAAAACAATGGAAAAAATGATTTAACTTCCATTTACTTTTAAACAAATAAATAAATGGTGTTTCTTAGATCAGTGTACAGGATCTAGATGGTTCTACTCCCTCAGAGCCGGTTCCTGCAGAAGCAGGTCGCCATCATTAACATCATGTCTTAAGAAGTACATAAAAGTACTTAAGAAGTACATAAAAGGTCTCCAGACATCATAAAAATGTGTTGTTTTTGTCTAACAATACACGTCATCTGTGCCATTGGCACATAGATCCAGAATAAAGCCTAGGATCCAGCGGGGATTGCTTTGGTAACATTTGACCGTCATGTTGACAACGTGTAGCCAAGAGGATTTCAGTCTGACACAGCCCGCATACAGAGGTACGGCGTCCCTCCTGCCGCGTCACGCTGGGACCGCTATCAGCACTGTTACCACGAAACTTGTGCAGGGTAACAGCAGTTATGTAAGCACACATCAGCCTCGCATACTGTGTACGTTTCAAGCTGCTGTTGAGTGTCTGCCTCTGAGCCTTGCTGCAAGTCTTACTCCAGTCTTCTGAACACGTTTCATCATCTGTGTCTTCCTTCTATGATCTCTGTGTTGACTCTGAGGAGTCATCAGACCAGACCCAGAGTCAAACAGGCCGCACAAAGATGAACTCAAACCTTTATCACAGCCATGGCCTATAACTGCCGCCTCCAACGAGGAAATGACGGGGGTGTCTAATGAGGAAAAGACGGGGGTGTCTAATTAATGGTTCTGAGAGGAGGATGTAAAGTTCCTAATTTGAAGATGTTTGACAAAGTGATTCTTTGGAACGTCATATTTAGCTGATGTTTCTGCAGAGGACACGAGTACATTATCTTCACTGTACATAGCTTGCACTTTCCTCAACCCCCTTTTCAGCCCATAATCGAAATCCCGAGCCACATTTCCCTGGTTTAAAGTTAACACTACCTCAAATAGGACCGGAGCGTGACCAGGAGGAGTTTTTATTCACATATCTACACGTGTCAAACCAATGACGTCAAGTCTTTTGGTGTCAAACTAGTTCAGCTATGTGTGAATGAGAGGGAGGACAGTGGAATGATGATGATGCAAGGAGTAGAGGCGACGAAGGTGTATGAGTTTAAATACTTGTCCTAAGTAACGGGGAGTGCAGAAGAGAGGTGAAGAAGAGAGTGCAGGCAGGGTGGAGTGGGTGGAGGAGTGTCAGGAGTGATTTGTGACAGAAGGGTACCAGCAAGAGTTAAAGGGAAGGTTTACAAGATGGTTGTGAGACCAGCTATGTTGTATGGTTTGGAGACAGTGGCACTGATGAAAAGACAGGAGGAGGAGCTGGAGGTGGCAGAGATGAAGATGATAAGATTTTCATTGGGAGTAACGAAGAAGGACAGGATTAGGAACGAGTATATTAGAGGGACAGCTCAGGTTGGACGGTTTGGAGACAAAGCAAGAGAGACAAGATTGAGATGGTTTGGACATGTGTGGAGGGGAGATGCAGGGCATATTGGGAGAAGGATGCTGACTATGGAGCTGCCAGGGAAGAGGAGAAGAGGAAGGCCAAAGAGGAGGTTTATGGATGTGGTGAGGGAGGACATGCATGTTGCTGGTATGACAGAGGAAGATGCAGAGGACAGGAAGAGATGGAAACGGATGATCCACCGTGGCGCCCCCTAACGGGAGCAGCTGAAAGTAATAGTAGACAAGTATCAAACCAAACGTTGATCATATTCAATACAATGCGGTTGTCAGTATTTGTTATCAGGTATTGTGATCTGCTGAATTCAAATAAAAGTGCAACGGTAAGTTTGGTGTAACAGAACCGGATTCTAAATCCATCCAAGCAGGAAGGTTTTCAGACGAAAACCCTTATGGACCGCAGTTGAGCTGTCCAGTAATACCATTGGATGTTTGGGCATTTAAGGTGTCCTTGGTCGTATGGTAGATATAGTAAAGATAGACGGGCGTTTATTTTGCCAAATAAAGTTGGTAAACAATTTCTCAATTCTAGTAAACAAAGATGAGGGAGGGGGGCAGGGGGATATTCTGGAACAAATAGAGAAATTTAGGGAGTATGTTCAGTTTTAGAATATTTACCCTGCCAGTCGTTGAGATAGGTAAAGATGTCCAATGTTCTGCTGACGAGGTAGTAGCTTCCAGAACTGGGTCATAACTTATCTGAGTGATCTTATTCACCTCAGGGACAATCTTTATACCCAGATATGTGACATCATCTATTGGGTCGAAAATAAAAGCACAAACATGGCTATTTTCCTCTTAAGTGTCATTATACAGGATTTGAATGATCGACTTTGTATCCAGATATTTTTCGAAATGTTTTAATAAGACCTCGTCCTGGGTACGACGTTAAACTGCAACCGTCGGCTCGCCAGTGACTAAACCAGCACCCCCACTTCAACCCTTAGGTTGTTGTGAGGAGGGTGTGTGGACACCCAACAGGACTAAAAACAAAACTTGTCAAAGGGCGAATGAGTTCCTCTGTGAACCAACGGCCATCCATACATGGAGAGGAGATAGGGACCACCAGGTACTCCCCCTACTGGAACACAATGATGACTCAACCAAGCTCAATCGCCATAAAAGTTGGAAGAGACTTGTTGAGGCATCAGCTGTGCTCCTACAACCTCCATAGGTTACAGAACTGATGATGACGATGATGATTTAATAAGATCTAGGAGTGTGGGGATAGAACTGTTTATATTTTTAGGAGCAAGATTGCATCATCAGCAAAGAGTGCTGTTCTGTGTCCTGAGTGACCTTCTCGAATCCCATAAATGTCACTGTGCATCCTCACCGCTATAGCACATGGTTCTATTGCAATAATAAATAGCAGTGGTGATAAAGGACGTCCTTACGGGCAATCTCTAGAGATGTTAAAAGGTTTAGAGACCACATTACTGTTCAAAACTTCTGCAGTGAGCCCAGGACAAAGCAATCTAACCCATTTACAACATATATCCCCAAAACCAAAGCAGGTAAGCACCTCAAACAGATAGTGACATTCACCACGGTCAAAGGCCTTCTCTGCATCAAGTGAGAGGAAGGCCGTGTCTGTTGCCCCTCTCTGGCTGTGTAAAATATTAAGCACTTGTCTGACATTGTGAAAACCCTGTCTACCTTGAATATATCAATTTTGGTCCCCTCCCACCACCCGGGGAAGCAGGCCCTCCAATCTTCTTGCAAGAACTTTGCAAAGTATTTTTGTATCTGAATTTAAGAAGCTAATTGGGCGAATATTTTGTGTTTGGTTTTCCTGGTTTGGAAGTAGTGTGATTAGGGCACCTCTCATGGCTGTGGGGAGAAGACCGTTCCTGAAGGACTCCTGAAACATCTCCAAAAGGGGTGAAAGTAATTTAGACTGGTTTTTTTTCTATATAGAAATATCTATAGGGATGCCATCTGGACCTGCTGCTTTTCCAGCCTGCATACAGCCAATCGCTTCTGAAATTTCCAGTTTTGTTAATTCTCCATCTAGTGCTCTACTTTCCTCTTTAGAAAGTCTAGGAATATTAACATTGTTTAGGAATTGTGTCCACATATCCAGGCTGGAAGAGCACTCAGAACTACACAGTTTCCAATAGAAGACCATGAGGCCTGATTAATCTCAGCTGGGTCCATTATAGTTCTACCGTGTGAAGTTTCAATGCAGTTAATAGACCTTTCTGTTTGTTGTTGTTTAATGTTACATGCTAAAAGGTTTCCGAGGCTTTTTTCCCTGGTCACAGTAAGACTATTTATTTATTTACTATGATAGTAGGACTGTTTGAGTCTCATTTAACTGACAGCTGCTTTGTTAACTGACAGTTCATTATAACGTGATCTAAGTAGGAGTAGTTTTGCATGTGCATCTGTAGAGTTAGGTCTGTTTTGGTAGATATCCATTTGTAGTTCTTTTATTTTCTCATCTAATGTCTTCATTTCAAGTTGGGACTCTTTTTTCTCTCTCTTCTTTTTTGAGCTGGTAAAACAAATTATCTGACCTGTAATAAAAGCCTTGAATGCCTCCCATCTTGTGCTAGCTGATGTTTGGGAAAGGTTGCATTCAAAATACAAGTCAATTTGTTTATCTAAAAAAAAACAAATCTATGAATGTGGGGTCCTCACGCCACCCTGGTTGAAAGCACCATTTCAGGGGATGACTCACAAGTTTAGTATCTTTATAACTCAAAGACAGGGCTGCACGGTGGGATAGAACCGTACTGCTATAATGACATTCATCAATTTTGGAAGCAAGTAGTGATGAGACTAAAAAGTAGTGTATACGTGAGTAAGCTTTATAAGTGCTGGAATAACAGCAATATTCTACTGCATTGGTTTACCATGTCTCCACATATCCAGTAAATGCAACGCTCTCATAAAATGGTGTCTTGTCTTCCACGATCTGGTGTGAGTATTGTCTAAACTGGATGATTTGTCTCTCACTGCGTCTATCGTGCAATTAAGTTAATTAATTAATGAAGTTGCCAGCTATTATGTATCGCCCAGGGAGATGTGAAACAGTCAGAAACAGATTACTATACAGTTCAGGATCATCTTATTGGGGCCATACACATTTATCAGATTTATGTTTTCAAATAATAAAGTACCCTGGACCATGGTATATCTACCAGCTGGGTCCTTCACTATATTTTGGATCTGTAGTGGCACAGATTTATGCACTAGTATCATAACCCCTCTAGCATGGGTGGCATAGGGAGCAGACAACACCCGGCCCTGCCATCTTCTTCTTATTCTGGAGAGACCCCCACTCAGCAGGTGGGTTTCTGGCAAGAAAACTTTTTGTGATTGCAACACTTTTATCCTGCTCACCGCTTGTTCCCCCTTTGTAACTTTTCTCCAACCCCTACAGTTCTATGAGGTCAAGTTTACCTTCCAGCTATTAGACATGAGTTAGATAATAATATGTCCTCCAGAATCGTGTTGCTAAAACGCATTGATGAAAACACGCCCACAGACAAAAACTTGAAAAGAAAGACAAAAAAATAAAATGAAAATGAAAATAAAAAAATAAAACCCAGCCCGAATGCCCAGTGGAGCCCATGTCCTCTGAACACCCCCCTCCTCTCCCACTCTATAACTACCGCTTATGGGCAAAACGGGCCCACGCACTACGGGGAACCGTCTATCTCTCACTTTTACTTACTCCCTTCTCTTTAGCTCTAGCTGCTTTACCCAAATGCTAACTAGCTGATATGCTGAAGCTCTTGGGGGCCCCCTGCTGGCGCGGGGGCCCTAAGCGACCGCTTAGCTCACTTATGCCTTGTGCCGGCTCTGCTTGGGCGTGTCTTGTGCGAGTCGTTGTTTGGCAGGGCGCCGATTCTATGAGCCCTCTCAATTACCAAGACCCCCCGCCGCGGTTCCAGTCCCAGAGCCTTCGGTGACCACTTTCCCAGGAATGTAATTCTATTCTGGCCCCCTACCTCCTCCGCTAGGCCCACCATCTTATGCTCTTCCATCGGCTTCTGCATGGCACGTCTTCCGCTTTGTAGGTTTTAACTGTACTTTTCAATGTGCTGACTTCGGATTATTAACGCCGGTAACATGGCCTTCAGTTTCAGGAATCCACCCTGTGCATTCATGTATCTGCCTTCTGACTGCAGGAATTATTGTTTTGCATCACATCAGTTTTCTTACAAAGTCCTCATTTTAAAGAAATTAAGGCTTTCGTGATACACTGATGCCATTCTCACCTGAGTCCGATATTTCGCCATCTCCTTCGTCGAGGTCGTCGTCCATGGCGGCCATGGTGTCATTTATGTCGTCACCCTCCAAATGTTCATCCTCCTATCGTGATTTCTTTTTGTCTTTTTTGCCTCCTTTTCGCGACATTTTTAATACCCAGTACTCTTATATACGTGTTGCTTGTCTTTGAATAAAAGTCTGGTTAGTACTGTAGAATCAATGGCATGCCAGCGGCACAGCCCAACGGTTGCGGCCTCTTGGCACTGCGCCATAACAGGAGGGTGCAGTTTATTCTCTTCTCCGCCATACTCCGCCCTAATCTCTTTATTCTCTTGCTCGCTCTTCTCCGCTATACTCCGCCCTAGCTTCTTCGTTTGTCCTAATGATTTTGTCATTTTCTGCGCTTGGTTCTCTTACTGCTAGATTCTCTAGTTTTCTTTTGTGTTAGTGAGCAGCCTTTCGTTCCTAGTCTGTTTACTAGCTTCGAGCCTAGCCTAGTTTAGCCTAGCTTATTTTAGCTTAGTTTAGCAGTTAGCTCTATACGCAGCCTGGTTACATCGATGGTGTGTGGTGACTGTTCTGCAGTTCCAGAAGGCTTGTCTAGAGACACGTGTTTGTGAGTAATGGTGTGCTCACACCAAACGCGACGCAGTTGTTTCCGCGCGGTGAGATTACACACGGAGTCAATGCAAAGACGCTTATAGCCGAATAGGCTGTGTACGTTTTCAGAGGAAAAAGCTGTCTAGCACCACAGCACCGCCGACAGATCGACGTGACTCCCCGTAGCCCGTATACCCAGCAGTTTAAGAACTGTTTCCTAGATGGCATAGAGGAAGAAACCAGCCGCCAGGTACACAAACACGGTGTGGGCTGAGACAGAGGTCGTGTGGCTGCTGTTCAGGAGCCTGTCATACATGTTGAACAGAACATGAAACCCTCAGAGACAAAGGCACAACGAGCCGAAGCTTGGTTGACCGATAAGCTCCAAATGGCGCAGCTGGCACAGCTCCAGACTCGGCAGAGCACCGACAGAGGCAGAGGGAGAAGCAGAGGGCGCGGTGGTCCCCCCACGGAGCAGAGGTCGAGCTCCGAGCCGAGGACCCCGCAATGCTGACCCTGAAATGAGAAGTATTGGAACTGTGGGGCCCCTACCCGATGGGCAAAAGACTGTATCGAGCCAAGAAAGACACGGGGACTCACTGAACGCATATGCGTTGTGTACACCGAAGATGAGACGTGACTGGCGGCGGGGACGGGAAAGATTCTGGAGTCTGGTGAGTGCACCCCCAACACACGTTATACACACACAGACACACACACCAACACATGACAGCCAAGACAACATGACAAAACGAATAGATTTAAGGTTTTACCTGAAATGATTTTAGAAGTGGCAGGAAAAAAAACAACATTATGTATTAATTGACCCCGGAGCTAAAGATTCAGAAATAAAACAAAATGAGTTTCAAAATCCTCCAAAACTGAGTGGTGGATATATTATCACTGTAGGAGCACCAGGCATTGCAGTAAGATAATTATATAGCACGCCATTGTCAGTTGTCATGGACGACGGTGACAGAATAAAACATTCTCTCCTCTTGCGAACGTTGCCCTGCAAACCTGCTATCCCATTGTACAGAGGAAGGAATTAAAGTCGCTAGAGTATTAAACGTCCCAGGTCAGTATGTACAGTTAGGGCGGCAAGCCACACCACATATACCGATGGGCTCTGCCGCCACACAAAGATGTATAACCTCTGGTTTGCTTAAAATAGCACACCTGCCATGTCACCACAGCACACGTTCATGCAAGAGTCTGGTCTGCATGGCACAGACCATGTAGGTGGACGAGTTGATGAAGGGCTTGATAAAGTTTGGTTCAGGCAAGGGAAACACAGTGATCTTATGACTACTGACTGGGTGTATTGGGATGATGTCCTTCACTTAAAACTCATCTTTGTAACTTAGCCTACAATTAGTTACCTTTAGGTTGAGTGCTGCACAACCTGGACTGCATGGCGGGTCGGTTTCTGTCTCAATGAATTTACCAACCACTGTTCTGCCGATGAGATTACAGAGTATAGAGTATAGATTATAGAGTATAGATTACTGACTATGGCAAACTGTTCTCTTCTCTCGCATGTCTTTTCTCTCTCTCCCTGAATGATGTCTTCTCCTCTCTCTACTTCCGTGTATGGTCTCTTATGTGTATGGCCACCATGGTGACGGTGGTCGCCACCTGCACTACTTGGCATCCCCCTCATCACATTTTATTATCAATTTTCCAAACCGCTTATCGTGCTCCCAGGGTCGCGGGGATGCTGGAGCCTATCCCAGCAGTCATTGGACGGCAGGCAGGGAGACACCCTGGACAGGCCGCCAGACTGTCACAGGGACACATTTTATTATATATCTTATAAATCCATTTCCTGTTTCAATGTTGTATTTTATTTTATTATTTTTGATTTTGAGATACTTTATTAATCCCGCAGGGAAATTCTTTCTCTGCATGTAACCCATGCTAGCTGTGTAGCTAGGAGCAGTGGGCAGCCGCCGTGCAGCACCCGGGCCGGGGGCCAACTCCAGTTGGTCTTGCCATGCCTCGGTCAGGGTCACAGACACCCTAACAACCCTAACATGCATGTCCTTTTGATGGTGGGGGGAAACCGGAGCACCGGAGTAAACCCACCACAGACACGGGGAGAACATGCAAACTCCACACAGAGGAAGACCTGGGAGGACCCCAAACCCCGAGATTCGAACCCAGGACCTCGTTGCTATGAGGCGACAGCACTAACCACTGGGCTACTGTGCCACTGAAGAGATCCTCCTCTGTTGCTCCCCCTGAGGTTTCTTCTTATTTTTTCTCCCTGTTAAAGGGTTTTTTAGGGAGTTGTTCCTTATCCGATGTGAGGGTCTAAGGACAGGATGTTCTGTTGCTGTTAAGCCCCCTGAGGCTAATTTGTAATTTGTGATATTGGGCTATACAGATAAAATTGACTTGACTTATCTGGCCAAAGAAAGAGAAAAGATAATCTCCTCTGAGCCTTAAAGGGGAAGTGCACTAAGCTGCAGCACTGAACATGCCTTCTCTGTGTTACCGAACTGCTGTCTCACCACAGTCTCCAACTGGAAGGGGCGGGAAGAGAATGTGCGCCTTTCTGATATCAAACCGATTTTCACTCAACACAATGAACTAGAGCAGCATCTAATGTGCACCCAGTGTGGCAGTGCATGATCTAAAGGTACACGTTTTTGCCTCTAAGCGAAGAGAACCTAGAAGGAGTTCAAACACAGGTCATTTGTGTAAAAGCTGAAATAGGGAAATTCTGTCTCTGCGATGTCAGTTTCAGTTTTCAGCAGCTGCAGGATGTACACAGGGGTGCAGGATGTACACAGGGGTGCAGGATTACACAGGGGTGCAGGATGTAGACTGGGGTGAGAATGCAGGTTGAAGTTTGGTTTGTGCAGCTTGTTCATTTCAATAAAGACTGAACCTGGAGATGCACATTTATATCATGATTTTACTTGATCCACATTAACAAACATAACGTAACGAGTACACTCGCTAGCCCTTGGCTAACGGGTCGGACCCTTTAGTCGACTGGTTAACGTAGTCGCCCATGGGGCGAGAAATCCGGGTTCGCCTCCCGGCTGCTACCTGAACTAGCTGCTTAATCGGTGTTTACAGGACTACACTAGTCTTGCAAGCCAGGAGACTCAACTGAGTTCATGAGAACTTGCAAGGTCGAGGCTCTCTCAACCAGGGGTGTGGCGACACACCCATTTCAATGAGCGCTGTGAATGATTATGTAAAAATCTCACTACGATGCTTCTCCAAACCATAAGGGAAGTTGGTAAACAAACAAAAGCAAGACTTGCAGTTGGTGAAAAAACGTATTGTGCCGAGCTCTACTTGTTCTGATGAAAATTTCACATTTTTCCTGAATCGCTGTTCCCCCTCCCATTCACGCAGGCTAACATGCACAAACGGAGGTTGGACAATCTCACCGCACCAATCTTCAAAATGCTGGGGAATTGGTTGCTTTATTGGGAAGATTTTATCATGATGATGCTTTTTTGCCATGATAATTCTTGTGTGAGGGGCGGTGCGGTGGCGCAGTGGTCAGCGTGGTCGCCTCACAGCAAAAAGGTCCTGGGTTCGAGCCCCGGGGTAGTCCAACCTTGGGGGTGGTCCTCTGTGTGGAGTTTGCATGTTCTCCCCGTGTCTGCGTGGGTTTCCTCCCAAAGACATGTAGGTCAGGTGACTCGGCCGTACTAAATTGTCCCTAGATGTATGTGTGTGTGTGTGTGTGTGTGTGTGTGTGTGTGTGTGTGTGTGTGTGTGTGTGTGTGTGTGTGTGTGTGTGTGTGTGTGTGTCGGCCGGCCTGTCCAGGGTGTCTGCCCGCCTGCCGCCCAGTGACTGCTGGGATAGGCTCCAGCATGCCTGAGAGCAGGATGAGCGGTTTGAATAATGGATGGAAGGAGTTGTTGTGTGAAACTGTGTTGCGACCACCCCAGGATGAGCTCCTTCCCTTTAGAAAACCCTGCCAACAGCACTGATGCGACACATCTAGCAAAGTCAAGATGTGAGTAAAAACAGCACAACAGTCCACAGATTCGATGTCTGCTCCATCGCAGATAAACCATTTCCCGCTTAACTTAGATGAAAGATGACAAGTATGAATCGAATGATGGACTTGAATGAAATTATGTTCAAGGTCAACGCAGCTGCAAAAAGACCCCTGAAACAAACCAACAAAACAGGACATCAGTTTTGTGTTTGTTTTTTTGATGGTGTCAGTTGTTCAGCAGAGCCTGCTCGTTGTTAAAGGACCACTTCACCGATTTCCAGCCTCATCTCTCTGCCCGGATAAGGAATATAATGTGAAAACCATCTGCAGTTGTTGCCAATGTGCTCTGTGTCTCTGGGCCGGGTTCTTCCCCCCGCACCCAGCGTCGTCATTTGACGCGTCAGTGACGTAGTTGGGGACAAGGAAGAACTACGGGAAAGTTCAGCTTGGATTTCTAGTCTCCGCCTCTGGGGGGGGGGGGGGCTCTAGATGACGCTCAAAAGCAGAACTTCTTCAGTAACAATAATGTTACGAGTATTTCTAAATCCTTCACTTTGATCGACATGGTTACACACCGTGAATGTAACCATGCTGACCAGTCATTCATTCATTCATTCATTCATTCATTCATTCATTCATTCATTCATTCATTCATTCATTCATTTATTCATTCGTTCATTCATTCGTTCATTTGTTCATCTTCAGCCGCTTCTCCGGGGTCGGGTCGTGGTGGCAGCAAGCTAAGCAGGGCCCTCCCGACGTCCCTCTCCCCAGCAACGCCCTCCAGCTCCTCCTGGGGGATCCCAAGGCATTCCCAGGCCAGAGTGGACATGTAGTCCCTCCAGCTAGTTCTGGGTCTACCCCGGGGTCTCCTCCCAGTCGGCCGTGCCCGGTAAACCTCCAAAGGAAGGCGCCCAGGAGGCATCCTGATCAGATGCCCGAACCACCTCAACTGGCTCCTTTCGATGCGAAGGAGCAGTGGCTCTACTCCGAGCTCCCTCCGGATGTCCGAGCTCCTCACCCTATCTCTAAGGCTGAGCCCAGACACCCTACGGAGGAAACTCATTCCAGCCGCTTGTATCCACCATCTCACCCTTTCAGTCACTACCCAAAGCTCGTGACCATAGGTGAGGGTTGGAAGGAAGACTGACTGGTAAACTGAGAGCTTTGCCTTCCGGCTCAGCTCCCTCTTCACCACAACGGTCCGGTACAACGTCCCCATTACTGCTGATGCTGCACCAATCCGCCCACCAATGCAACCATGCTGACTAACACTGGTCAAATATGTCCTGCGATGAGGGAAAGATGAACTCTTGAACTCTGGCTCTGTTGGGGAAGGAATGGCTTTCCAGACAATGTCTGTGGAGTAATTATGACCACAGACCGTCTGTACTGTGTAGACGTATGCAAACAACTGCTTACCTAAAGCTGCCACAGCTGTAGCCCCTCTGATCACTACACCACAGCCTTCTTTTGGATTTTATCCCATTTCCTCCTCTTCCTCTTCCTCTTCTTCTCCGTCAGTTTGGTGTGGTAGGCCAATGGTTGCAGACTGGACTTGGGAAGAGAGATGCACATGCATGCTTCCACAACCGTCACCATCCTTTGGAACAGAGGAGAAACTCCCTTCCCACGGGAAGTGACAGAATAGCTACCAACATGGCGGTTCCTACAGGACTGCTACAGCCGGAGGTTATTTTCACGGGGCATTTGAAAGCAGGTGGAAGACACCGGAACCTCCACCGACACGACAGCGTGCGGCCCATAGAGGTCGCTGCTCTGGTTTTCTCTTCTGAGGCTTCTCCTTTTTTAAAATCAGCAGATGAGTAATGGCTTGGCTCGCAAGCAAAGCAACCAAACAGCCTCACCGGGGGTGGTGGGGGGGTGGGGGGGGGTACACATTTGGGCCTGCTGTAGGACAAAGCCTCGAACTCGGTGGTCCGAGCCCCTGAGAGGTGAAAATAAATGCTAAAAACGTCCCTTCTGTTATCCATGAATTACCCCAGCACTGATTCTGAGCAGGGCATTAAGCCCCCGACTCTTCAGGGGAGCCGCTCGGGGGCCAACAGCACAACGCAGCACGAGCACATGGAGGTGGGCAGCTACCGGTTGGGAAACTGTGTTACTTTGTAAACACAAAGTACGTCTGCTTTGTTGACTTTTCCTACACAAATAAAGCTATAAGATATTCTGTACACTAGAACAATTATATTAATATAATTATATATCATATTATTTTATAATTATTATTTATTATTTTTATTATTGCATTTTATTATTATTATTATTCTAAATTATATTATAATATATAATATAATATTAAAACAGAATAATTATATTAATAAAGGCAGTATGGGGGCCAAATTTCTGCGGGACTCCAGGTTCTGCTTCAAGCTTTGCTCGGTTTTCCTGCCTCTACATATTGTATAATTACAGTATGTAGGATGTATAACATTTCTCAGGAGAAAGGAACAGTGCATGCATGACGAATAAACTGACATGTTAGGAAACAGCTTCAGTGCTGGCCCAGCTTCAGCTTCAGCACTCACTGGGTGGAGCACTGACTTATGGGAGAGGGTCCATAATGATATTCATAATGACGTTCACCGCTGGCAGGCCCTTACTCCCCTGATGCAACCAAACACCAACTGCCCTGTCTCATCTGCAATGCTTCTTCTTACACAGAAGGTCTGCTGAGCTCAAGCTGAGCTCTAGCTTCCACCTTCCCTCTCAAAACTAGAAAGTTGATTTTTATGTCAGACTGCCAAAGGCTCCGTCTGGAATAGCCGTCTGGCTCAGAGCCTCTATTGATGGAACCAGGGAATAATTCATGCGTTCTCAGTACGGAAGATCATATGGTGCATTCTTCATCTGTGGTGGGATGCCACTGTTCTCAGAAGCAGTCCAGAAATGGGTGCTGGAGGCAGACCCCGCACCCTGCGTGCTCAGTCACACATCTGCAGCAACACAGCTGCAGCAACACAGTTGCATCAACACAGCTGCAGCAACACAGTTGCAGCAACACATCTGCAGCAACACAGTTGCAGCAACACATCTGCAGCAACACATCTGCATCAACACATCTGCAGCAACACATCTGCATCAACACATCTGCAGCAACACATCTGCAGCAACACAGAGATGCACGCCTACACCTGGGCACAGACACGTATATGCATAAACACGCATACGACAAATGTCGCACAGAGGTGCGCGCGCGCACACACACACACACACACACACACACTGCGCGCGGATGCTCCTTTGCAAACGAACACATACAAATGCAGATGGGTGAGATGCACTGTTAGGGTAACCATGGCAACGCAAAAGCCCAAAGGTTTGTTACGGAAACCTAGTTAATTAGCGGCTGCGCGAGTGAGGGTGAGAGCGAGACAGATAGAAACGGAGAGATAGAGCGAGCAAGAAATATGTAGCGACCCCACGGTAAGTCATCCCCACCTGTTAAAATACTCATCACCCCTCCACCCTGCTGACGAGCAATGAGCGTGCGTGCGTGCGTGCGTGTGTGTGTGTTTGTGCGTGTGTGTGTGTGTGTGTGTGTAAGCCCAGCTGTGTTTGTGTGATGGCCCCAGCTGTTGCACGTATAAAAACAAACACACCACTCGTTTGTCCCAGGTAGTATAGAAAGAAAGAGGCAAAAAGTTTCTTTTCTCATTTATGATACCTGACTAATTGCGATAGATAATTGGGAGAGATCATTGGGATAGATAGTAAGGATAGATAATTGGGATAGATAATTGGGATAGATAGTAAGGATAGATAGTAAGGACAGATAATTGGGATAGATAATTGGGATAGATAGTAAGGATAGATAGTAAGGATAGATAATTGGGATAGACAGTAAGGATAGATAATTGGGATAGATAGTAAGGATAGATAGTAAGGATAGTAAGGATAGATACTAAGGATAGATAGTAAGGATAGATAATTGGGATAGATAGTAAGGATAGATAATTGGGATAGATAGTAAGGATAGATAGTAAGGATAGATAGTAAGGATAGATAATTGGGATAGATAGTAAGGATAGATAGTAAGGATAGATAATTGGGAGACATAATTGGGATAGATAGTAAGGATAGATAGTAAGGATAGATAATTGGGAGACATAATTGTGATAGATAGTAAGGATAGATAATTGGGATAGATAGTAAGGATAGATAGTAAGGATAGATAATTGGGAGACATAATTGGGATAGATAGTGAGGATAGATAATTGGGATAGATAGTAAGGATATATAGTAAGGATAGATAATTGGGAGACATAACTGGGATAGATAGTAAGGATAGATAATTGGGAGAGATAGTAAGGATAGATAGTAAGGACAGATAATTGGGAGACATAATTGGGATAGATAGTAAGGATAGATAATTGGGATAGATAGTAAGGATATATAATTGGGATATATAGTAAGGATAGATAATTGGGATAGATGGTAAGGATAGATAGTAAGGATAGATAATTGGGAGACATAATTGGGATAGATAGTAAGGATAGATAATTGGGATAGATAGTAAGGATAGATAGTAAGGATAGATAGTAAGAATAGATAATTGGGATAGATAGTAAGGATAGATAGTAAGGACAGATAATTGGGATAGATAATTGGGATAGATAGGAAGGATAGATAGTAAGGATAGATAATTGGGATAGGTAGTAAGGATAGATAATTGGGATAGATAGTAAGGATAGATAGTAAGGATAGATAATTGGGATAGAAAGTAAGGATAGATAATTGGGATAGACTGTAAGGATAGATAATTGGGATAGATAGTAAGGATAGATATTAAGGATAGATAGTAAGGATAGTAAGGATAGATAGTAAGGATAGATAGTAAGGATAGATAATTGGGATAGATAGTAAGGATAGATAATTGGGATAGATAATTGGGATAGATAGTAAGGATAGATAGTAAGGATAGATAGTAAGGATAGATAATTGGGATAGATAGTAAGGATAGATAGTAAGGATAGATAATTGGGAGACATAATTGGGATAGATAGTAAGGATAGATAATTGGGATAGATAGTAAGGATAGATAGTAAGGATAGATAGTTGGGAGACATAATTGGGATAGATAGTAAGGATAGATAATTGGGAGAGATAGTAAGGATAGATAGTAAGGACATATAATTGGGAGACATAATTGGGATAGATAGTAAGGATAGATAATTGGGATAGATAGTAAGGATAGATAGTAAGGATAGATAATTGGGAGACATAATTGGGATAGATAGTAAGGATAGATAATTGGTATAGATAGTAAGGATAGATAGTAAGAATAGATAATTGGGATAGATAGTAAGGATAGATAGTAAGGACAGATAACTGGGATAGATAATCGGGATAGATAGGAAGGATAGATAGTAAGGATAGATAATTGGGATAGGTAGTAAGGATAGATAATTGGGATAGATAGTAAGAATAGATAATTGGGAGAGATAGTAAGGATAGATAATTGGGATAGATAATTGGGATAGATGGTAAGGATAGATAATTGGGATAGATAGTAAGGATAGATAGTAAGGATAGATAATTGGGAGACATAATTGGGATAGATAGTAACGATAGATAATTGGGAGAGATAATTGGGATAGATAGTAAGGATAGATAATTGGGATAGATAGTAAGGATAGATAATTGGGATATATAGTAAGGATAGATAATTGGGATATATAGTAAGGATAGATAGTTAGGATAGATAATTGGGATAGATAGTAAGGATAGATAATTGGGATAGATAGTAAGGATAGATAATTGGGATAGATAATTGGGATAGATAGTAAGGATAGATAATTGGGCGACATAATTGGGATAGATAGTAAGGATAGATAGTAAGGATAGATAATTGGGAGAGATAATTGGGATAGATAGTAAGAATAGATAATTGGGATAGATAGTAAGGATAGATAGTAAGGACAGATAATTAGGATAGATAATCGGGATAGATAGGAAGGATAGATAGTAAGGATAGATAATTGGGATAGGTAGTAAGGATAGATAATTGGGATAGATAGTAAGAATAGATAATTGGGAGAGATAGTAAGGATAGATAATTGGGATAGATAATTGGGATAGATAGTAAGGATAGATAATTGGGATAGATAGTAAGGATAGATAGTAAGGATAGATAATTGGGAAACATAATTGGGATAGATAGTAACAATAGATAATTGGGAGAGATAATTGGGATAGATAGTAAGGATAGATAATTGGGATAGATAATTGGGATAGATAGTAAGGATAGATAGTAAGGACAGATAATTGGGATAGATAATTGGGATAGATAGTAAGGATAGATAGTAAGGATAGATAATTGGGATAGACAGTAAGGATAGATAATTGGGATAGATAGTAAGGATAGATAGTAAGGATAGATAGTAAGGATAGTAAGGATAGATACTAAGGATATATAGTAAGGATAGATAATTGGGATAGATAGTAAGGATAGATAATTGGGATAGATAGTAAGGATAGATAGTAAGGATAGATAATTGGGATAGATAGTAAGGATAGATAGTAAGGATAGATAATTGGGAGACATAATTGGGATAGATAGTAAGGATAGATAGTAAGGATAGATAATTGGGAGACATAATTGTGATAGATAGTAAGGATAGATAATTGGGATAGATAGTAAGGATAGATAGTAAGGATAGATAATTGGGAGACATAATTGGGATAGATAGTGAGGATAGATAATTGGGATAGATAGTAAGGATATATAGTAAGGATAGATAATTGGGAGACATAACTGGGATAGATAGTAAGGATAGATAATTGGGAGAGATAGTAAGGATAGATAGTAAGGACAGATAATTGGGAGACATAATTGGGATAGATAGTAAGGATAGATAATTGGGATAGATAGTAAGGATATATAATTGGGATATATAGTAAGGATAGATAATTGGGATAGATAGTAAGGATAGATAGTAAGGATAGATAATTGGGAGACATAATTGGGATAGATAGTAAGGATAGATAATTGGGATAGATAGTAAGGATAGATAGTAAGGATAGATAGTAAGAATAGATAATTGGGATAGATAGTAAGGATAGATAGTAAGGACAGATAATTGGGATAGATAATTGGGATAGATAGGAAGGATAGATAGTAAGGATAGATAATTGGGATAGGTAGTAAGGATAGATAATTGGGATAGATAGTAAGGATAGATAGTAAGGATAGATAATTGGGATAGAAAGTAAGGATAGATAATTGGGATAGACTGTAAGGATAGATAATTGGGATAGATAGTAAGGATAGATATTAAGGATAGATAGTAAGGATAGTAAGGATAGATAGTAAGGATAGATAGTAAGGATAGATAATTGGGATAGATAGTAAGGATAGATAATTGGGATAGATAATTGGGATAGATAGTAAGGATAGATAGTAAGGATAGATAGTAAGGATAGATAATTGGGATAGATAGTAAGGATAGATAGTAAGGATAGATAATTGGGAGACATAATTGGGATAGATAGTAAGGATAGATAATTGGGATAGATAGTAAGGATAGATAGTAAGGATAGATAGTTGGGAGACATAATTGGGATAGATAGTAAGGATAGATAATTGGGAGAGATAGTAAGGATAGATAGTAAGGACATATAATTGGGAGACATAATTGGGATAGATAGTAAGGATAGATAATTGGGATAGATAGTAAGGATAGATAGTAAGGATAGATAATTGGGAGACATAATTGGGATAGATAGTAAGGATAGATAATTGGTATAGATAGTAAGGATAGATAGTAAGAATAGATAATTGGGATAGATAGTAAGGATAGATAGTAAGGACAGATAATTGGGATAGATAATCGGGATAGATAGGAAGGATAGATAGTAAGGATAGATAATTGGGATAGGTAGTAAGGATAGATAATTGGGATAGATAGTAAGAATAGATAATTGGGAGAGATAGTAAGGATAGATAATTGGGATAGATAATTGGGATAGATGGTAAGGATAGATAATTGGGATAGATAGTAAGGATAGATAGTAAGGATAGATAATTGGGAGACATAATTGGGATAGATAGTAACGATAGATAATTGGGAGAGATAATTGGGATAGATAGTAAGGATAGATAATTGGGATAGATAGTAAGGATAGATAATTGGGATATATAGTAAGGATAGATAATTGGGATATATAGTAAGGATAGATAGTTAGGATAGATAATTGGGATAGATAGTAAGGATAGATAATTGGGATAGATAGTAAGGATAGATAATTGGGATAGATAATTGGGATAGATAGTAAGGATAGATAATTGGGCGACATAATTGGGATAGATAGTAAGGATAGATAATTGGGAGAGATAATTGGGATAGATAGTAAGAATAGATAATTGGGATAGATAGTAAGGATAGATAGTAAGGACAGATAATTAGGATAGATAATCGGGATAGATAGGAAGGATAGATAGTAAGGATAGATAATTGGGATAGGTAGTAAGGATAGATAATTGGGATAGATAGTAAGAATAGATAATTGGGAGAGATAGTAAGGATAGATAATTGGGATAGATAATTGGGATAGATAGTAAGGATAGATAATTGGGATAGATAGTAAGGATAGATAGTAAGGATAGATAATTGGGAAACATAATTGGGATAGATAGTAACAATAGATAATTGGGAGAGATAATAGGGATAGATAGTAAGGATAGATAATTGGGATGGATAATTGGGAGACATAATTGGGACAGATAGTAAGGATAGATAGTAAGGACAGATAATTGGGAGAGATGATTGGGAGAGATAATTGGGAGAGATAATAAGGATAGATGGGAAGGATAGATAGTGAGGATAGATAGTAAGGAGAGATAGTAAGGATAGATAGTAAGGGTAGATACTTGGGATAGAGAGTAAGGATAGATAATTGGGATAGATAATAAGGATAGATAGTAAGGAGAGATAATTGGGATAGATAGTAAGGATATATAGTATGGACAGATAATTGGGATAGATAGTAAGGATAGATAGTAAGGATAGTAAGGATAGATAGTAAGGATATATAATTGGGATAGATAGTAAGGATAGATAGTAAGGATAGTGAGGATAGATAATTGGGATAGATAGTTAGGATAGTAAGGATCGATAATTGGGATAGATAGTGAGGATAGATAGTAAGGACAGATAATTGGGATAGATGGTAAGGAGAGATAATTGGGAGAAATAATTGGGATAGATAGTAAGGATAGATAATTGGGAGAGATAGTAAGGAGAGATAATTGGGAGAGATAATAAGGTTAGATGGGAAGGATAGATAGTAAGGACAGATAGTAAGGATAGATAGTTGGGAGAGATGATTGGGAGAGATAATTGGGAGAGATAATAAGGATAGATGGGAAGGATAGATAGTAAGGATAGATAGTAAGGAGAGATAGTAAGGATAGATAGTAAGGGTAGATAATTGGGATAGAGAATAAGGATAGATAATTGGGATAGATAGTAAGGATAGATAGTAAGGAGAGATAATTGGGATAGATAGTAAGGATAGATAGTATGGACAGATAATTGGGATAGATAGTAAGGATAGATAGTAAGGATAGATAGTAAGGATAGTAAGGATAGATTGTAAGGATATATAATTGGGATAGATAGTAAGGATAGATAGTAAGGATATTAAGGATATATAATTGGGATAGATAGTAAGGATAGTAAGGATAGATAGTAAGGATAGATAATTGGGATAGACAGTAAGGATAGATAATTGGGATAGATAGTAAGGATAGATAATTGGGATAGATAGTAAGGATAGATAATTGGGATATATAGTAAGGATAGATAATTGGGATAGATAATTGGGATAGATAGTAAGGATAGATAATTGGGCGACATAATTGGGATAGATAGTAAGGAGAGATAATTGAGAGAGATAATTGGGATAGATAGTAAGGAGAGATAATTGGGAGAGATAGTAAGGAGATATAATTGGGAGAGATAATAAGGATAGATGGTAAGGATAGATAGTAAGGACAGATAGTAAGGATAGATAGTCAGGACAGATAATTGGGAGAGATGATTGGGAGAGATAATTGGGAGAGATAATAAGGATAGATGGGAAGGATAGATAGTAAGGATAGATAGTAAGGAGAGATAGTAAGGATAGATAGTAAGGGTAGATACTTGGGGTAGAGAGTAAGGATAGATAATTGGGATAGACAGTAAGGATAGATAGTAAGGAGAGATAATTGGGATAGATAGTAAGGATAGATAATTGGGATAGATAGTAAGGATAGTAAGGATACATAATTGGGATAGATAGTAAGGATAGATAGTAAGGATAGATAATTGGGAGACATAATTGGGATAGATAGTAAGGATAGATAATTGGGATAGATAGTAAGGATAGATAGTAAGGATAGATAGTAAGAATAGATAATTGGGATAGATAGTAAGGATAGATAGTAAGGACAGATAATTGGGATAGATAATTGGGATAGATAGGAAGGATAGATAGTAAGGATAGATAATTGGGATAGGTAGTAAGGATAGATAATTGGGATAGATAGTAAGGATAGATAGTAAGGATAGATAATTGGGATAGAAAGTAAGGATAGATAATTGGGATAGACTGTAAGGATAGATAATTGGGATAGATAGTAAGGATAGATATTAAGGATAGATAGTAAGGATAGTAAGGATAGATAGTAAGGATAGATAGTAAAGATAGATAATTGGGATAGATAGTAAGGATAGATAATTGGGATAGATAATTGGGATAGATAGTAAGGATAGATAGTAAGGATAGATAGTAAGGATAGATAATTGGGATAGATAGTAAGGATAGATAGTAAGGATAGATAATTGGGAGACATAATTGGGATAGATAGTAAGGATAGATAATTGGGATAGATAGTAAGGATAGATAGTAAGGATAGATAGTTGGGAGACATAATTGGGATAGATAGTAAGGATAGATAATTGGGAGAGATAGTAAGGATAGATAGTAAGGACATATAATTGGGAGACATAATTGGGATAGATAGTAAGGATAGATAATTGGGATAGATAGTAAGGATATATAATTGGGATATATAGTAAGGATAGATAATTGGGATAGATAGTAAGGATAGATAGTAAGGATAGATAATTGGGAGACATAATTGGGATAGATAGTAAGGATAGATAGTAAGAATAGATAATTGGGATAGATAGTAAGGATAGATAGTAAGGACAGATAATTGGGATAGATAATCGGGATAGATAGGAAGGATAGATAGTAAGGATAGATAATTGGGATAGGTAGTAAGGATAGATAATTGGGATAGATAGTAAGAATAGATAATTGGGAGAGATAGTAAGGATAGATAATTGGGATAGATAATTGGGATAGATGGTAAGGATAGATAATTGGGATAGATAGTAAGGATAGATAGTAAGGATAGATAATTGGGAGACATAATTGGGATAGATAGTAACGATAGATAATTGGGAGAGATAATTGGGATAGATAGTAAGGATAGATAATTGGGATAGATAGTAAGGATAGATAATTGGGATATATAGTAAGGATAGATAATTGGGATATATAGTAAGGATAGATAGTTAGGATAGATAATTGGGATAGATAGTAAGGATAGATAATTGGGATAGATAGTAAGGATAGATAATTGGGATAGATAATTGGGATAGATAGTAAGGATAGATAATTGGGCGACATAATTGGGATAGATAGTAAGGATAGATAGTAAGGATAGATAATTGGGAGATATAATTGGGATAGATAGTAAGAATAGATAATTGGGATAGATAGTAAGGATAGATAGTAAGGACAGATAATTAGGATAGATAATCGGGATAGATAGGAAGGATAGATAGTAAGGATAGATAATTGGGATAGGTAGTAAGGATAGATAATTGGGATAGATAGTAAGAATAGATAATTGGGAGAGATAGTAAGGATAGATAATTGGGATAGATAGTAAGGATAGATAATTGGGATAGATAGTAAGGATAGATAGTAAGGATAGATAATTGGGAGACATAATTGGGATAGATAGTAACAATAGATAATTGGGAGAGATAATTGGGATAGATAGTAAGGATAGATAATTGGGATAGATAATTGGGAGACATAATTGGGACAGATAGTAAGGATAGATAGTAAGGACAGATAATTGGGAGAGATGATTGGGAGCGATAATTGGGAGAGATAATAAGGATAGATGGGAAGGATAGATAGTGAGGATAGATAGTAAGGAGAGATAGTAAGGATAGATAGTAAGGGTAGATACTTGGGATAGAGAGTAAGGATAGATAATTGGGATAGATAATAAGGATAGATAGTAAGGAGAGATAATTGGGATAGATAGTAAGGATATATAGTATGGACAGATAATTGGGATAGATAGTAAGGATAGATAGTAAGGATAGTAAGGATAGATAGTAAGGATATATAATTGGGATAGATAGTAAGGATAGATAGTAAGGATAGTGAGGATAGATAATTGGGATAGATAGTTAGGATAGTAAGGATCGATAATTGGGATAGATAGTGAGGATAGATAGTAAGGACAGATAATTGGGATAGATGGTAAGGAGAGATAATTGGGAGAAATAATTGGGATAGATAGTAAGGATAGATAATTGGGAGAGATAGTAAGGAGAGATAATTGGGAGAGATAATAAGGTTAGATGGGAAGGATAGATAGTAAGGACAGATAGTAAGGATAGATAGTTGGGAGAGATGATTGGGAGAGATAATTGGGAGAGATAATAAGGATAGATGGGAAGGATAGATAGTAAGGATAGATAGTAAGGAGAGATAGTAAGGATAGATAGTAAGGGTAGATAATTGGGATAGAGAATAAGGATAGATAATTGGGATAGATAGTAAGGATAGATAGTAAAGAGAGATAATTGGGATAGATAGTAAGGATAGATAGTATGGACAGATAATTGGGATAGATAGTAAGGATAGATAGTAAGGATAGTAAGGATAGATTGTAAGGATATATAATTGGGATAGATAGTAAGGATAGATAGTAAGGATATTAAGGATATATAATTGGGATAGATAGTAAGGATAGTAAGGATAGATAATTGGGATAGACAGTAAGGATAGATAATTGGGATAGATAGTAAGGATAGATAATTGGGATAGATAGTAAGGATAGATAATTGGGATATATAGTAAGGATAGATAATTGGGATAGATAATTGGGATAGATAGTAAGGATAGATAATTGGGCGACATAATTGGGATAGATAGTAAGGAGAGATAATTGAGAGAGATAATTGGGATAGATAGTAAGGAGAGATAATTGGGAGAGATAGTAAGGAGATATAATTGGGAGAGATAATAAGGATAGATGGTAAGGATAGATAGTAAGGACAGATAGTAAGGATAGATAGTCAGGACAGATAATTGGGAGAGATGATTGGGAGAGATAATTGGGAGAGATAATAAGGATAGATGGGAAGGATAGATAGTAAGGATAGATAGTAAGGAGAGATAGTAAGGATAGATAGTAAGGGTAGATACTTGGGGTAGAGAGTAAGGATAGATAATTGGGATAGACAGTAAGGATAGATAGTAAGGAGAGATAATTGGGATAGATAGTAAGGATAGATAATTGGGATAGATAGTAAGGATAGTAAGGATACATAATTGGGATATATAGTGAGGATAGATAGTAAGGACAGATAGTTGGGATAGATAATTGGGATAGATAGTAAGGATAGATAGTAAGGATAGATAATTGGGATAGATAGTGAGGATAGATAGTAAGGATAGATAGTAAGGATAGATAGTAAGGATAGATAATTGGGAGACATAATTGGGATAGATAGTAAGGATAGATAATTGGGATATATAGTAAGGATAGATAGTAAGGATAGATAATTGGGAGACATAAGTGGGATAGATAGTAAGGATAGATCATTGGGATAGATAGTAAGGATAGATAGTAAGGATAGATAGTATAGATAGATAATTGGGATAGATAGTAAGGATAGTAAGGGTTGATAATTGGGATAGATAGTGAGGATATATAGTAAGGACAGATAATTGGGATAGATAGTAAGGAGAGATAATTGGGATAGATAGTAAGGATAGATAATTGGGAGAGATAGTAAGGAGAGATAATTGGGAGAGATAATAAGGATAGATGGGAAGAATAGATAGTAAGGACAGATAGTAAGGACAGATAGTAAGGACCGATAATTGGGAGAGATGATTGGGAGAGATAATAAGGATAGATGGGAAAGCTAGATAGTAAGGAGAGATAGTAAGGACAGATAGTAAGGGTAGATAATTGGGATAGAGAGTAAGGATAGATAATTGGGATAGATAGTAAGGATAGATAGTAAGGAGAGATGATTGGGATAGATAGTAAGGATAGATAGTATGGACAGATAATTGGGATAGATAGTAAGGATAGATAGTAAGGATAGTAAGGATATATAGTAAGGATAGATAGTAAGGATAGTAAGGATAGATAGTAAGGATATATAATTGGGATAGATAGTAAGGATAGATAGTAAGGATAGATAATTGGGAGACATAATTGGGATAGATAGTAAGGATAGATAATTGGGATAGATAGTAAGGATAGATAGTAAGGATAGATAGTTGGGAGACATAATTGGGATAGATAGTAAGGATAGATAATTGGGAGAGATAGTAAGGATAGATAGTAAGGACATATAATTGGGAGACATAATTGGGATAGATAGTAAGGATAGATAATTGGGATAGATAGTAAGGATAGATAATTGGGATATATAGTAAGGATAGATAATTGGGATAGATAGTAAGGATAGATAGTAAGGATAGATAATTGGGAGACATAATTGGGATAGATAGTAAGGATAGATAGTAAGAATAGATAATTGGGATAGATAGTAAGGATAGATAGTAAGGACAGATAATTGGGATAGATAATCGGGATAGATAGGAAGGATAGATAGTAAGGATAGATAATTGGGATAGGTAGTAAGGATAGATAATTGGGATAGATAGTAAGAATAGATAATTGGGAGAGATAGTAAGGATAGATAATTGGGATAGATAATTGGGATAGATGGTAAGGATAGATAATTGGGATAGATAGTAAGGATAGATAGTAAGGATAGATAATTGGGAGACATACTTGGGATAGATAGTAACGATAGATAATTGGGAGAGATAATTGGGATAGATAGTAAGGATAGATAATTGGGATAGATAGTAAGGATAGATAATTGGGATATATAGTAAGGATAGATAATTGGGATATATAGTAAGGATAGATAGTTAGGATAGATAATTGGGATAGATAGTAAGGATAGATAATTGGGATAGATAGTAAGGATAGATAATTGGGATAGATAATTGGGATAGATAGTAAGGATAGATAATTGGGCGACATAATTGGGATAGATAGTAAGGATAGATAGTAAGGATAGATAATTGGGAGAGATAATTGGGATAGATAGTAAGAATAGATAATTGGGATAGATAGTAAGGATAGATAGTAAGGACAGATAATTAGGATAGATAATCGGGATAGATAGGAAGGATAGATAGTAAGGATAGATAATTGGGATAGGTAGTAAGGATAGATAATTGGGATAGATAGTAAGAATAGATAATTGGGAGAGATAGTAAGGATAGATAATTGGGATAGATAATTGGGATAGATAGTAAGGATAGATAATTGGGATAGATAGTAAGGATAGATAGTAAGGATAGATAATTGGGAGACATAATTGGGATAGATAGTAACAATAGATAATTGGGAGAGATAATTGGGATAGATAGTAAGGATAGATAATTGGGATAGATAATTGGGAGACATAATTGGGACAGATAGTAAGGATAGATAGTAAGGACAGATAATTGGGAGAGATGATTGGGAGCGATAATTGGGAGAGATAATAAGGATAGATGGGAAGGATAGATAGTGAGGATAGATAGTAAGGAGAGATAGTAAGGATAGATAGTAAGGGTAGATACTTGGGATAGAGAGTAAGGATAGATAATTGGGATAGATAATAAGGATAGATAGTAAGGAGAGATAATTGGGATAGATAGTAAGGATATATAGTATGGACAGATAATTGGGATAGATAGTAAGGATAGATAGTAAGGATAGTAAGGATAGATAGTAAGGATATATAATTGGGATAGATAGTAAGGATAGATAGTAAGGATAGTGAGGATAGATAATTGGGATAGATAGTTAGGATAGTAAGGATCGATAATTGGGATAGATAGTGAGGATAGATAGTAAGGACAGATAATTGGGATAGATGGTAAGGAGAGATAATTGGGAGAAATAATTGGGATAGATAGTAAGGATAGATAATTGGGAGAGATAGTAAGGAGAGATAATTGGGAGAGATAATAAGGTTAGATGGGAAGGATAGATAGTAAGGACAGATAGTAAGGATAGATAGTTGGGAGAGATGATTGGGAGAGATAATTGGGAGAGATAATAAGGATAGATGGGAAGGATAGATAGTAAGGATAGATAGTAAGGAGAGATAGTAAGGATAGATAGTAAGGGTAGATAATTGGGATAGAGAATAAGGATAGATAATTGGGATAGATAGTAAGGATAGATAGTAAAGAGAGATAATTGGGATAGATAGTAAGGATAGATAGTATGGACAGATAATTGGGATAGATAGTAAGGATAGATAGTAAGGATAGTAAGGATAGATTGTAAGGATATATAATTGGGATAGATAGTAAGGATAGATAGTAAGGATATTAAGGATATATAATTGGGATAGATAGTAAGGATAGTAAGGATAGATAATTGGGATAGACAGTAAGGATAGATAATTGGGATAGATAGTAAGGATAGATAATTGGGATATATAGTAAGGATAGATAATTGGGATATATAGTAAGGATAGATAATTGGGATAGATAATTGGGATAGATAGTAAGGATAGATAATTGGGCGACATAATTGGGATAGATAGTAAGGAGAGATAATTGAGAGAGATAATTGGGATAGATAGTAAGGAGAGATAATTGGGAGAGATAGTAAGGAGATATAATTGGGAGAGATAATAAGGATAGATGGTAAGGATAGATAGTAAGGACAGATAGTAAGGATAGATAGTCAGGACAGATAATTGGGAGAGATGATTGGGAGAGATAATTGGGAGAGATAATAAGGATAGATGGGAAGGATAGATAGTAAGGATAGATAGTAAGGAGAGATAGTAAGGATAGATAGTAAGGGTAGATACTTGGGGTAGAGAGTAAGGATAGATAATTGGGATAGACAGTAAGGATAGATAGTAAGGAGAGATAATTGGGATAGATAGTAAGGATAGATAATTGGGATAGATAGTAAGGATAGTAAGGATACATAATTGGGATATATAGTGAGGATAGATAGTAAGGACAGATAGTTGGGATAGATAATTGGGATAGATAGTAAGGATAGATAGTAAGGATAGATAATTGGGATAGATAGTGAGGATAGATAGTAAGGATAGATAGTAAGGATAGATAGTAAGGATAGATAATTGGGAGACATAATTGGGATAGATAGTAAGGATAGATAATTGGGATATATAGTAAGGATAGATAGTAAGGATAGATAATTGGGAGACATAAGTGGGATAGATAGTAAGGATAGATCATTGGGATAGATAGTAAGGATAGATAGTAAGGATAGATAGTATAGATAGATAATTGGGATAGATAGTAAGGATAGTAAGGGTTGATAATTGGGATAGATAGTGAGGATATATAGTAAGGACAGATAATTGGGATAGATAGTAAGGAGAGATAATTGGGATAGATAGTAAGGATAGATAATTGGGAGAGATAGTAAGGAGAGATAATTGGGAGAGATAATAAGGATAGATGGGAAGAATAGATAGTAAGGACAGATAGTAAGGACAGATAGTAAGGACCGATAATTGGGAGAGATGATTGGGAGAGATAATAAGGATAGATGGGAAAGCTAGATAGTAAGGAGAGATAGTAAGGACAGATAGTAAGGGTAGATAATTGGGATAGAGAGTAAGGATAGATAATTGGGATAGATAGTAAGGATAGATAGTAAGGAGAGATGATTGGGATAGATAGTAAGGATAGATAGTATGGACAGATAATTGGGATAGATAGTAAGGATAGATAGTAAGGATAGTAAGGATATATAGTAAGGATAGATAGTAAGGATAGTAAGGATAGATAGTAAGGATATATAATTGGGATAGATAGTAAGGATAGATAGTAAGGATAGTAAGGATAGATAATTGGGATAGATAGTAAGGATAGTAAGGATAGATAGTAAGGATAGATAAATGGGATAGACAGTAAGGATAGATAATTGGGATAGATAGTAAGGATAGATAATTGGGATAGATAGTAAGGATAGATAATTGGGATAGATAATTGGGATAGATAGTAAGGATAGATAATTGGGAGAGATAGTAAGGAGATATAATTGGGAGAGATAATAAGGATAGATGGTAAGGATAGATAGTAAGGACAGATAGTAAGGATAGATAGCAAGGACAGATAATTAGGAGAGATGATTGGGAGAGATAATTGGGAGAGATAATAAGGATAGATGGGAAGGATAGATAGTAAGGATAGATAGTAAGGAGAGATAGTAAGGATAGATAGTAAGGGTAGTAAGGATAGATAATTGGGATAGATAGTGAGGATAGATAGTAAGGACAGATAGTTGGGATAGATAATTGGGATAGATAGTAAGGATAGATAGTAAGGATAGATAATTGGGATAGATAGCTAGGATAGATAGTAAGGATAGATAGTAAGGATAGACAGTAAGGATAGATAATTGGGAGACATAATTGGGATAGATAGTAAGGATAGATAATTGGGATAGATAGTAAGGACAGATAGTAAGGATAGATAATTGGGAGACATAATTGGGATAGATAGTAAGGATAGATAATTGGGATAGATAGTAAGGATAGATAGTATATATAGATAACTGGGATATATAGTAAGGATAGTAAGGGTTGATGATTGGGATAGACAGTGAGGATAGATAGTAAGGACAGATAATTGGGATAGATAGTAAGGAGAGATAATTGGGATAGATAGTAAGGAGAGATAATTGGGAGAGATAATAAGGATAGATGGGAAGGATAGATAGTAAGTACAGATAGTAAGGATAGATAGTAAGGACCGATAATTGGGAGAGATGATTGGGAGAGATAATAAGGATAGATGGGAAGGCTAGATAGTAAGGATAGATAGTAAGGAGAGATAGTAAGGACAGATAGTAAGGGTAGATAATTGGGATAGAGAGCAAGGATAGATAATTGGGATAGATAGTAAGGAGAGATAATCGGGATAGATAGGAAGGATAGATAGTAAGGATAGATAATTGGGATAGGTAGTAAGGATAGATAATTGGGATATATAGTAAGGATAGATAATTGGGATATATAGTAAGGATAGATAGTTAGGATAGATAATTGGGATAGATAGTAAGGATAGATAATTGGGATAGATAGTAAGGATAGATAGTAAGGAGAGATAATTGGGATAGATAGTAAGGATAGATAGTATGGACAGATAATTGGGATAGATAGTAAGGATAGATAGTAAGGATAGATAATTGGGAGACATAATTGGGATAGATAGTAACGATAGATAATTGGGAGAGAAAATTGGGATAGATAGTAAGGATAGATAATTGGGATAGATAGTAAGGATAGATAATTGGGATATATAGTAAGGATAGATAATTGGGATATATAGTAAGGATAGATAGTTAGGATAGATAATTGGGATAGATAGTAAGGATAGATAATTGGGATAGATAGTAAGGATAGATAGTAAGGAGAGATAATTGGGATAGATAGTAAGGATAGATAGTATGGACAGATAATTGGGATAGATAGTAAGGATAGATAGTAAGGATAGATAGTAAGGATAGTAAGGATAGATTGTAAGGATATATAATTGGGATAGATAGTAAGGATAGATGGGAAGGATAGATAGTGAGGATAGATAGTAAGGAGAGATAGTAAGGATAGATAGTAAGGGTAGATACTTGGGATAGAGAGTAAGGATAGATAATTGGGATATATAGTAAGGATAGATAATTGGGATAGATAATTGGGATAGATAGTAAGGATATATAGTATGGACAGATAATTGGGATAGATAGTAAGGATAGATAGTAAGGATAGTAAGGATAGATAGTAAGGATATATAATTGGGATAGATAGTAAGGATAGATAGTAAGGATAGTGAGGATAGATAATTGGGATAGATAGTTAGGATAGTAAGGATCGATAATTGGGATAGATAGTGAGGATAGATAGTAAGGACAGATAATTGGGATAGATGGTAAGGAGAGATAATTGGGAGAAATAATTGGGATAGATAGTAAGGATAGATAATTGGGAGAGATAGTAAGGAGAGATAATTGGGAGAGATAATAAGGTTAGATGGGAAGGATAGATAGTAAGGACAGATAGTAAGGATAGATAGTTGGGAGAGATGATTGGGAGAGATAATTGGGATAGAGAATAAGGATAGATAATTGGGATAGATAGTAAGGATAGATAGTAAGGAGAGATAATTGGGATAGATAGTAAGGATAGATAGTATGGACAGATAATTGGGATAGATAGTAAGGATAGATAGTAAGGATAGATAGTAAGGATAGTAAGGATAGATTGTAAGGATATATAATTGGGATAGATAGTAAGGATAGATAGTAAGGATATTAAGGATATATAATTGGGATAGATAGTAAGGATAGTAAGGATAGATAGTAAGGATAGATAATTGGGATAGACAGTAAGGATAGATAATTGGGATATATAGTAAGGATAGATAATTGGGATAGATAATTGGGATAGATAGTAAGGATAGATAATTGGGCGACATAATTGGGATAGATAGTAAGGAGAGATAATTGAGAGAGATAATTGGGATAGATAGTAAGGAGAGATAATTGGGAGAGATAGTAAGGAGATATAATTGGGAGAGATAATAAGGATAGATGGTAAGGATAGATAGTAAGGACAGATAGTAAGGATAGATAGTCAGGACAGATAATTGGGAGAGATGATTGGGAGAGATAATTGGGAGAGATAATAAGGATAGATGGGAAGGATAGATAGTAAGGATAGATAGTAAGGAGAGATAGTAAGGATAGATAGTAAGGGTAGATACTTGGGGTAGAGAGTAAGGATAGATAATTGGGATAGACAGTAAGGATAGATAGTAAGGAGAGATAATTGGGATAGATAGTAAGGATAGATAATTGGGATAGATAGTAAGGATAGTAAGGATACATAATTGGGATATATAGTGAGGATAGATAGTAAGGACAGATAGTTGGGATAGATAATTGGGATAGATAGTAAGGATAGATAGTAAGGATAGATAATTGGGATAGATAGTGAGGATAGATAGTAAGGATAGATAGTAAGGATAGATAGTAAGGATAGATAATTGGGAGACATAATTGGGATAGATAGTAAGGATAGATAATTGGGATATATAGTAAGGATAGATAGTAAGGATAGATAATTGGGAGACATAAGTGGGATAGATAGTAAGGATAGATCATTGGGATAGATAGTAAGGATAGATAGTAAGGATAGATAGTATAGATAGATAATTGGGATAGATAGTAAGGATAGTAAGGGTTGATAATTGGGATAGATAGTGAGGATAGATAGTAAGGACAGATAATTGGGATAGATAGTAAGGAGAGATAATTGGGATAGATAGTAAGGATAGATAATTGGGAGAGATAGTAAGGAGAGATAATTGGGAGAGATAATAAGGATAGATGGGAAGAATAGATAGTAAGGACAGATAGTAAGGACAGATAGTAAGGACCGATAATTGGGAGAGATGATTGGGAGAGATAATAAGGATAGATGGGAAAGCTAGATAGTAAGGAGAGATAGTAAGGACAGATAGTAAGGGTAGATAATTGGGATAGAGAGTAAGGATAGATAATTGGGATAGATAGTAAGGATAGATAGTAAGGAGAGATGATTGGGATAGATAGTAAGGATAGATAGTATGGACAGATAATTGGGATAGATAGTAAGGATAGATAGTAAGGATAGTAAGGATAGATAGTAAGGATAGATAGTAAGGATAGTAAGGATAGATAGTAAGGATATATAATTGGGATAGATAGTAAGGATAGATAGTAAGGATAGTAAGGATAGATAATTGGGATAGATAGTAAGGATAGTAAGGATAGATAGTAAGGATAGATAAATGGGATAGACAGTAAGGATAGATAATTGGGATAGATAGTAAGGATAGATAATTGGGATAGATAGTAAGGATAGATAATTGGGATAGATAATTGGGATAGATAGTAAGGATAGATAATTGGGAGAGATAGTAAGGAGATATAATTGGGAGAGATAATAAGGATAGATGGTAAGGATAGATAGTAAGGACAGATAGTAAGGATAGATAGCAAGGACAGATAATTAGGAGAGATAATTGGGAGACATAATTGGGATAGATAGTAAGGATAGATAATTGGGATAGATAGTAAGGATAGATAATTGGGATAGATAGTAAGGATAGATAGTAAGGATAGATAGTAAGGATAGATAATTGGGATAGATAGTAAGGATAGATAGTAAGGATAGATAATTGGGAGACATAATTGGGATAGATAGTAAGGATAGATAGTAAGGATAGATAATTGGGAGACATAATTGTGATAGATAGTAAGGATAGATAATTGGGATAGATAGTAAGGATAGATAGTAAGGATAGATAATTGGGAGACATAATTGGGATAGATAGTGAGGATAGATAATTGGGATAGATAGTAAGGATATATAGTAAGGATAGATAATTGGGAGACATAACTGGGATAGATAGTAAGGATAGATAATTGGGAGAGATAGTAAGGATAGATAGTAAGGACAGATAATTGGGAGACATAATTGGGATAGATAGTAAGGATAGATAATTGGGATAGATAGTAAGGATATATAATTGGGATATATAGTAAGGATAGATAATTGGGATAGATAGTAAGGATAGATAGTAAGGATAGATAATTGGGAGACATAATTGGGATAGATAGTAAGGATAGATAATTGGGATAGATAGTAAGGATAGATAGTAAGGATAGATAGTAAGAATAGATAATTGGGATAGATAGTAAGGATAGATAGTAAGGACAGATAATTGGGATAGATAATTGGGATAGATAGGAAGGATAGATAGTAAGGATAGATAATTGGGATAGGTAGTAAGGATAGATAATTGGGATAGATAGTAAGGATAGATAGTAAGGATAGATAATTGGGATAGAAAGTAAGGATAGATAATTGGGATAGACTGTAAGGATAGATAATTGGGATAGATAGTAAGGATAGATATTAAGGATAGATATTAAGGATAGTAAGGATAGATAGTAAGGACATATAATTGGGAGACATAATTGGGATAGATAGTAAGGATAGATAATTGGGATAGATAGTAAGGATAGATAATTGGGATATATAGTAAGGATAGATAATTGGGATAGATAGTAAGGATAGATAGTAAGGATAGATAATTGGGAGACATAATTGGGATAGATAGTAAGGATAGATAGTAAGAATAGATAATTGGGATAGATAGTAAGGATAGATAGTAAGGACAGATAATTGGGATAGATAATCGGGATAGATAGGAAGGATAGATAGTAAGGATAGATAATTGGGATAGGTCGTAAGGATAGATAATTGGGATAGATAGTAAGAATAGATAATTGGGAGAGATAGTAAGGATAGATAATTGGGATAGATAATTGGGATAGATGGTAAGGATAGATAATTGGGATAGATAGTAAGGATAGATAGTAAGGATAGATAATTGGGAGACATAATTGGGATAGATAGTAACGATAGATAATTGGGAGAGATAATTGGGATAGATAGTAAGGATAGATAATTGGGATAGATAGTAAGGATAGATAATTGGGATATATAGTAAGGATAGATAATTGGGATATATAGTAAGGATAGATAGTTAGGATAGATAATTGGGATAGATAGTAAGGATAGATAATTGGGATAGATAGTAAGGATAGATAATTGGGATAGATAATTGGGATAGATAGTAAGGATAGATAGTAAGGATAGATAGTAAGAATAGATAATTGGGATAGATAGTAAGGATAGATAGTAAGGACAGATAATTGGGATAGATAATTGGGATAGATAGGAAGGATAGATAGTAAGGATAGATAATTGGGATAGATAATCGGGATAGATAGGAAGGATAGATAGTAAGGATAGATAATTGGGATAGGTCGTAAGGATAGATAATTGGGATAGATAGTAAGAATAGATAATTGGGAGAGATAGTAAGGATAGATAATTGGGATAGATAATTGGGATAGATGGTAAGGATAGATAATTGGGATAGATAGTAAGGATAGATAGTAAGGATAGATAATTGGGAGACATAATTGGGATAGATAGTAACGATAGATAATTGGGAGAGATAATTGGGATAGATAGTAAGGATAGATAATTGGGATAGATAGTAAGGATAGATAATTGGGATATATAGTAAGGATAGATAATTGGGATATATAGTAAGGATAGATAGTTAGGATAGATAATTGGGATAGATAGTAAGGATAGATAATTGGGATAGATAGTAAGGATAGATAATTGGGATAGATAATTGGGATAGATAGTAAGGATAGATAATTGGGCGACATAATTGGGATAGATAGTAAGGATAGATAGTAAGGATAGATAATTGGGAGAGATAATTGGGATAGATAGTAAGAATAGATAATTGGGATAGATAGTAAGGATAGATAGTAAGGACAGATAATTAGGATAGATAATCGGGATAGATAGGAAGGATAGATAGTAAGGATAGATAATTGGGATAGGTAGTAAGGATAGATAATTGGGATAGATAGTAAGAATAGATAATTGGGAGAGATAGTAAGGATAGATAATTGGGATAGATAATTGGGATAGATAGTAAGGATAGATAATTGGGATAGATAGTAAGGATAGATAGTAAGGATAGATAATTGGGAGACATAATTGGGATAGATAGTAACAATAGATAATTGGGAGAGATAATTGGGATAGATAGTAAGGATAGATAATTGGGATAGATAATTGGGAGACATAATTGGGACAGATAGTAAGGATAGATAGTAAGGACAGATAATTGGGAGAGATGATTGGGAGCGATAATTGGGAGAGATAATAAGGATAGATGGGAAGGATAGATAGTGAGGATAGATAGTAAGGAGAGATAGTAAGGATAGATAATTGGGAGACATAATTGGGATAGATAGTAAGGATAGATAATTGGGATAGATAGTAAGGATAGATAGTATATATAGATAACTGGGATATATAGTAAGGATAGTAAGGGTTGATGATTGGGATAGACAGTGAGGATAGATAGTAAGGACAGATAATTGGGATAGATAGTAAGGAGAGATAATTGGGATAGATAGTAAGGAGAGATAATTGGGAGAGATAATAAGGATAGATGGGAAGGATAGATAGTAAGTACAGATAGTAAGGATAGATAGTAAGGACCGATAATTGGGAGAGATGATTGGGAGAGATAATAAGGATAGATGGGAAGGCTAGATAGTAAGGATAGATAGTAAGGAGAGATAGTAAGGACAGATAGTAAGGGTAGATAATTGGGATAGAGAGCAAGGATAGATAATTGGGATAGATAGTAAGGAGAGATAATCGGGATAGATAGGAAGGATAGATAGTAAGGATAGATAATTGGGATAGATAGTAAGGATAGATAGTAAGGAGAGATGATTGGGATAGATAGTAAGGATAGATAGTATGGACAGATAATTGGGATAGATAGTAAGGATAGATAGTAAGGATAGTAAGGATAGATAGTAAGGATAGATAGTAAGGATAGTAAGGATAGATAGTAAGGATATATAATTGGGATAGATAGTAAGGATAGATAGTAAGGATAGTAAGGATAGATAATTGGGATAGATAGTAAGGATAGTAAGGATAGATAGTAAGGATAGATAAATGGGATAGACAGTAAGGATAGATAATTGGGATAGATAGTAAGGATAGATAATTGGGATAGATAGTAAGGATAGATAATTGGGATAGATAATTGGGATAGATAGTAAGGATAGATAATTGGGAGAGATAGTAAGGAGATATAATTGGGAGAGATAATAAGGATAGATGGTAAGGATAGATAGTAAGGACAGATAGTAAGGATAGATAGCAAGGACAGATAATTAGGAGAGATAATTGGGAGACATAATTGGGATAGATAGTAAGGATAGATAATTGGGATAGATAGTAAGGATAGATAATTGGGATAGATAGTAAGGATAGATAGTAAGGATAGATAGTAAGGATAGATAATTGGGATAGATAGTAAGGATAGATAGTAAGGATAGATAATTGGGAGACATAATTGGGATAGATAGTAAGGATAGATAGTAAGGATAGATAATTGGGAGACATAATTGTGATAGATAGTAAGGATAGATAATTGGGATAGATAGTAAGGATAGATAGTAAGGATAGATAATTGGGAGACATAATTGGGATAGATAGTGAGGATAGATAATTGGGATAGATAGTAAGGATATATAGTAAGGATAGATAATTGGGAGACATAACTGGGATAGATAGTAAGGATAGATAATTGGGAGAGATAGTAAGGATAGATAGTAAGGACAGATAATTGGGAGACATAATTGGGATAGATAGTAAGGATAGATAATTGGGATAGATAGTAAGGATATATAATTGGGATATATAGTAAGGATAGATAATTGGGATAGATAGTAAGGATAGATAGTAAGGATAGATAATTGGGAGACATAATTGGGATAGATAGTAAGGATAGATAATTGGGATAGATAGTAAGGATAGATAGTAAGGATAGATAGTAAGAATAGATAATTGGGATAGATAGTAAGGATAGATAGTAAGGACAGATAATTGGGATAGATAATTGGGATAGATAGGAAGGATAGATAGTAAGGATAGATAATTGGGATAGGTAGTAAGGATAGATAATTGGGATAGATAGTAAGGATAGATAGTAAGGATAGATAATTGGGATAGAAAGTAAGGATAGATAATTGGGATAGACTGTAAGGATAGATAATTGGGATAGATAGTAAGGATAGATATTAAGGATAGATATTAAGGATAGTAAGGATAGATAGTAAGGACATATAATTGGGAGACATAATTGGGATAGATAGTAAGGATAGATAATTGGGATAGATAGTAAGGATAGATAATTGGGATATATAGTAAGGATAGATAATTGGGATAGATAGTAAGGATAGATAGTAAGGATAGATAATTGGGAGACATAATTGGGATAGATAGTAAGGATAGATAGTAAGAATAGATAATTGGGATAGATAGTAAGGATAGATAGTAAGGACAGATAATTGGGATAGATAATCGGGATAGATAGGAAGGATAGATAGTAAGGATAGATAATTGGGATAGGTCGTAAGGATAGATAATTGGGATAGATAGTAAGAATAGATAATTGGGAGAGATAGTAAGGATAGATAATTGGGATAGATAATTGGGATAGATGGTAAGGATATATAATTGGGATAGATAGTAAGGATAGATAGTAAGGATAGATAATTGGGAGACATAATTGGGATAGATAGTAACGATAGATAATTGGGAGAGATAATTGGGATAGATAGTAAGGATAGATAATTGGGATAGATAGTAAGGATAGATAATTGGGATATATAGTAAGGATAGATAATTGGGATATATAGTAAGGATAGATAGTTAGGATAGATAATTGGGATAGATAGTAAGGATAGATAATTGGGATAGATAGTAAGGATAGATAATTGGGATAGATAATTGGGATAGATAGTAAGGATAGATAGTAAGGATAGATAGTAAGAATAGATAATTGGGATAGATAGTAAGGATAGATAGTAAGGACAGATAATTGGGATAGATAATTGGGATAGATAGGAAGGATAGATAGTAAGGATAGATAATTGGGATAGATAATCGGGATAGATAGGAAGGATAGATAGTAAGGATAGATAATTGGGATAGGTCGTAAGGATAGATAATTGGGATAGATAGTAAGAATAGATAATTGGGAGAGATAGTAAGGATAGATAATTGGGATAGATAATTGGGATAGATGGTAAGGATAGATAATTGGGATAGATAGTAAGGATAGATAGTAAGGATAGATAATTGGGAGACATAATTGGGATAGATAGTAACGATAGATAATTGGGAGAGATAATTGGGATAGATAGTAAGGATAGATAATTGGGATAGATAGTAAGGATAGATAATTGGGATATATAGTAAGGATAGATAATTGGGATATATAGTAAGGATAGATAGTTAGGATAGATAATTGGGATAGATAGTAAGGATAGATAATTGGGATAGATAGTAAGGATAGATAATTGGGATAGATAATTGGGATAGATAGTAAGGATAGATAATTGGGCGACATAATTGGGATAGATAGTAAGGATAGATAGTAAGGATAGATAATTGGGAGAGATAATTGGGATAGATAGTAAGAATAGATAATTGGGATAGATAGTAAGGATAGATAGTAAGGACAGATAATTAGGATAGATAATCGGGATAGATAGGAAGGATAGATAGTAAGGATAGATAATTGGGATAGGTAGTAAGGATAGATAATTGGGATAGATAGTAAGAATAGATAATTGGGAGAGATAGTAAGGATAGATAATTGGGATAGATAATTGGGATAGATAGTAAGGATAGATAATTGGGATAGATAGTAAGGATAGATAGTAAGGATAGATAATTGGGAGACATAATTGGGATAGATAGTAACAATAGATAATTGGGAGAGATAATTGGGATAGATAGTAAGGATAGATAATTGGGATAGATAATTGGGAGACATAATTGGGACAGATAGTAAGGATAGATAGTAAGGACAGATAATTGGGAGAGATGATTGGGAGCGATAATTGGGAGAGATAATAAGGATAGATGGGAAGGATAGATAGTGAGGATAGATAGTAAGGAGAGATAGTAAGGATAGATAATTGGGAGACATAATTGGGATAGATAGTAAGGATAGATAATTGGGATAGATAGTAAGGATAGATAGTATATATAGATAACTGGGATATATAGTAAGGATAGTAAGGGTTGATGATTGGGATAGACAGTGAGGATAGATAGTAAGGACAGATAATTGGGATAGATAGTAAGGAGAGATAATTGGGATAGATAGTAAGGAGAGATAATTGGGAGAGATAATAAGGATAGATGGGAAGGATAGATAGTAAGTACAGATAGTAAGGATAGATAGTAAGGACCGATAATTGGGAGAGATGATTGGGAGAGATAATAAGGATAGATGGGAAGGCTAGATAGTAAGGATAGATAGTAAGGAGAGATAGTAAGGACAGATAGTAAGGGTAGATAATTGGGATAGAGAGCAAGGATAGATAATTGGGATAGATAGTAAGGAGAGATAATCGGGATAGATAGGAAGGATAGATAGTAAGGATAGATAATTGGGATAGGTAGTAAGGATAGATAATTGGGATAGATAGTAAGAATAGATAATTGGGAGAGATAGTAAGGATAGATAATTGGGATAGATAATTGGGATAGATAGTAAGGATAGATAATTGGGATAGATAGTAAGGATAGATAGTAAGGATAGATAATTGGGAGACATAATTGGGATAGATAGTAACGATAGATAATTGGGAGAGAAAATTGGGATAGATAGTAAGGATAGATAATTGGGATAGATAGTAAGGATAGATAATTGGGATATATAGTAAGGATAGATAATTGGGATATATAGTAAGGATAGATAGTTAGGATAGATAATTGGGATAGATAGTAAGGATAGATAATTGGGATAGATAGTAAGGATAGATAGTAAGGAGAGATAATTGGGATAGATAGTAAGGATAGATAGTATGGACAGATAATTGGGATAGATAGTAAGGATAGATAGTAAGGATAGATAGTAAGGATAGTAAGGATAGATTGTAAGGATATATAATTGGGATAGATAGTAAGGATAGATGGGAAGGATAGATAGTGAGGATAGATAGTAAGGAGAGATAGTAAGGATAGATAGTAAGGGTAGATACTTGGGATAGAGAGTAAGGATAGATAATTGGGATATATAGTAAGGATAGATAATTGGGATAGATAATTGGGATAGATAGTAAGGATATATAGTATGGACAGATAATTGGGATAGATAGTAAGGATAGATAGTAAGGATAGTAAGGATAGATAGTAAGGATATATAATTGGGATAGATAGTAAGGATAGATAGTAAGGATAGTGAGGATAGATAATTGGGATAGATAGTTAGGATAGTAAGGATCGATAATTGGGATAGATAGTGAGGATAGATAGTAAGGACAGATAATTGGGATAGATGGTAAGGAGAGATAATTGGGAGAAATAATTGGGATAGATAGTAAGGATAGATAATTGGGAGAGATAGTAAGGAGAGATAATTGGGAGAGATAATAAGGTTAGATGGGAAGGATAGATAGTAAGGACAGATAGTAAGGATAGATAGTTGGGAGAGATGATTGGGAGAGATAATTGGGAGAGATAATAAGGATAGATGGGAAGGATAGATAGTAAGGATAGATAGTAAGGAGAGATAGTAAGGATAGATAGTAAGGGTAGATAATTGGGATAGAGAATAAGGATAGATAATTGGGATAGATAGTAAGGATAGATAGTAAGGAGAGATAATTGGGATAGATAGTAAGGATAGATAGTATGGACAGATAATTGGGATAGATAGTAAGGATAGATAGTAAGGATAGATAGTAAGGATAGTAAGGATAGATTGTAAGGATATATAATTGGGATAGATAGTAAGGATAGATAGTAAGGATATTAAGGATATATAATTGGGATAGATAGTAAGGATAGTAAGGATAGATAGTAAGGATAGATAATTGGGATAGACAGTAAGGATAGATAATTGGGATAGATAGTAAGGATAGATAATTGGGATAGATAGTAAGGATAGATAATTGGGATATATAGTAAGGATAGATAATTGGGATAGATAATTGGGATAGATAGTAAGGATAGATAATTGGGCGACATAATTGGGATAGATAGTAAGGAGAGATAATTGAGAGAGATAATTGGGATAGATAGTAAGGAGAGATAATTGGGAGAGATAGTAAGGAGATATAATTGGGAGAGATAATAAGGATACATGGTAAGGATAGATAGTAAGGACAGATAGTAAGGATAGATAGTCAGGACAGATAATTGGGAGAGATGATTGGGAGAGATAATTGGGAGAGATAATAAGGATAGATGGGAAGGATAGATAGTAAGGATAGATAGTAAGGAGAGATAGTAAGGATATATAGTAAGGGTAGATACTTGGGGTAGAGAGTAAGGATAGATAATTGGGATAGACAGTAAGGATAGATAGTAAGGAGAGATAATTGGGATAGATAGTAAGGATAGATAATTGGGATAGATAGTAAGGATAGTAAGGATACATAATTGGGATATATAGTGAGGATAGATAGTAAGGACAGATAGTTGGGATAGATAATTGGGATAGATAGTAAGGATAGATAGTAAGGATAGATAATTGGGATAGATAGTGAGGATAGATAGTAAGGATAGATAGTAAGGATAGATAGTAAGGATATATAATTGGGAGACATAATTGGGATAGATAGTAAGGATAGATAATTGGGATATATAGTAAGGATAGATAGTAAGGATAGATAATTGGGAGACATAAGTGGGATAGATAGTAAGGATAGATCATTGGGATAGATAGTAAGGATAGATAGTAAGGATAGATAGTATAGATAGATAATTGGGATAGATAGTAAGGATAGTAAGGGTTGATAATTGGGATAGATAGTGAGGATAGATAGTAAGGACAGATAATTGGGATAGATAGTAAGGAGAGATAATTGGGATAGATAGTAAGGATAGATAATTGGGAGAGATAGTAAGGAGAGATAATTGGGAGAGATAATAAGGATAGATGGGAAGAATAGATAGTAAGGACAGATAGTAAGGACAGATAGTAAGGACCGATAATTGGGAGAGATGATTGGGAGAGATAATAAGGATAGATGGGAAAGCTAGATAGTAAGGAGAGATAGCAAGGACAGATAGTAAGGGTAGATAATTGGGATAGAGAGTAAGGATAGATAATTGGGATAGATAGTAAGGATAGATAGTAAGGAGAGATGATTGGGATAGATAGTAAGGATAGATAGTATGGACAGATAATTGGGATAGATAGTAAGGATAGATAGTAAGGATAGTAAGGATAGATAGTAAGGATAGATAGTAAGGATAGTAAGGATAGATAGTAAGGATATATAATTGGGATAGATAGTAAGGATAGATAGTAAGGATAGTAAGGATAGATAATTGGGATAGATAGTAAGGATAGTAAGGATAGATAGTAAGGATAGATAAATGGGATAGACAGTAAGGATAGATAATTGGGATAGATAGTAAGGATAGATAATTGGGATAGATAGTAAGGATAGATAATTGGGATAGATAATTGGGATAGATAGTAAGGATAGATAATTGGGAGAGATAGTAAGGAGATATAATTGGGAGAGATAATAAGGGTAGATGGTAAGGATAGATAGTAAGGACAGATAGTAAGGATAGATAGCAAGGACAGATAATTAGGAGAGATAATTGGGAGACATAATTGGGATAGATAGTAAGGATAGATAATTGGGATAGATAGTAAGGATAGATAATTGGGATAGATAGTAAGGATAGATAGTAAGGATAGATAGTAAGGATAGATAATTGGGATAGATAGTAAGGATAGATAGTAAGGATAGATAATTGGGAGACATAATTGGGATAGATAGTAAGGATAGATAGTAAGGATAGATAATTGGGAGACATAATTGTGATAGATAGTAAGGATAGATAATTGGGATAGATAGTAAGGATAGATAGTAAGGATAGATAATTGGGAGACATAATTGGGATAGATAGTGAGGATAGATAATTGGGATAGATAGTAAGGATATATAGTAAGGATAGATAATTGGGAGACATAACTGGGATAGATAGTAAGGATAGATAATTGGGAGAGATAGTAAGGATAGATAGTAAGGACAGATAATTGGGAGACATAATTGGGATAGATAGTAAGGATAGATAATTGGGATAGATAGTAAGGATATATAATTGGGATATATAGTAAGGATAGATAATTGGGATAGATAGTAAGGATAGATAGTAAGGATAGATAATTGGGAGACATAATTGGGATAGATAGTAAGGATAGATAATTGGGATAGATAGTAAGGATAGATAGTAAGGATAGATAGTAAGAATAGATAATTGGGATAGATAGTAAGGATAGATAGTAAGGACAGATAATTGGGATAGATAATTGGGATAGATAGGAAGGATAGATAGTAAGGATAGATAATTGGGATAGGTAGTAAGGATAGATAATTGGGATAGATAGTAAGGATAGATAGTAAGGATAGATAATTGGGATAGAAAGTAAGGATAGATAATTGGGATAGACTGTAAGGATAGATAATTGGGATAGATAGTAAGGATAGATATTAAGGATAGATAGTAAGGATAGTAAGGATAGATAGTAAGGATAGATATTAAGGATAGATAATTGGGATAGATAGTAAGGATAGATAATTGGGATAGATAATTGGGATAGATAGTAAGGATAGATAGTAAGGATAGATAATTGGGATAGATAGTAAGGATAGATAATTGGGATATATAGTAAGGATAGATAATTGGGATAGATAATTGGGATAGATAGTAAGGATAGATAGTAAGGATAGATAGTTGGGAGACATAATTGGGATAGATAGTAAGGATAGATAATTGGGAGAGATAGTAAGGATAGATAGTAAGGACATATAATTGGGAGACATAATTGGGATAGATAGTAAGGATAGATAATTGGGATAGATAGTAAGGATAGATAATTGGGATATATAGTAAGGATAGATAATTGGGATAGATAGTAAGGATAGATAGTAAGGATAGATAATTGGGAGACATAATTGGGATAGATAGTAAGGATAGATAGTAAGAATAGATAATTGGGATAGATAGTAAGGATAGATAGTAAGGACAGATAATTGGGATAGATAATCGGGATAGATAGGAAGGATAGATAGTAAGGATAGATAATTGGGATAGGTCGTAAGGATAGATAATTGGGATAGATAGTAAGAATAGATAATTGGGAGAGATAGTAAGGATAGATAATTGGGATAGATAATTGGGATAGATGGTAAGGATAGATAATTGGGATAGATAGTAAGGATAGATAGTAAGGATAGATAATTGGGAGACATAATTGGGATAGATAGTAACGATAGATAATTGGGAGAGATAAATGGGATAGATAGTAAGGATAGATAATTGGGATAGATAGTAAGGATAGATAATTGGGATATATAGTAAGGATAGATAATTGGGATATATAGTAAGGATAGATAGTTAGGATAGATAATTGGGATAGATAGTAAGGATAGATAATTGGGATAGATAGTAAGGATAGATAATTGGGATAGATAATTGGGATAGATAGTAAGGATAGATAATTGGGCGACATAATTGGGATAGATAGTAAGGATAGATAGTAAGGATAGATAATTGGGAGAGATAATTGGGATAGATAGTAAGAATAGATAATTGGGATAGATAGTAAGGATAGATAGTAAGGACAGATAATTAGGATAGATAATCGGGATAGATAGGAAGGATAGATAGTAAGGATAGATAATTGGGATAGGTAGTAAGGATAGATAATTGGGATAGATAGTAAGAATAGATAATTGGGAGAGATAGTAAGGATAGATAATTGGGATAGATAATTGGGATAGATAGTAAGGATAGATAATTGGGATAGATAGTAAGGATAGATAGTAAGGATAGATAATTGGGAGACATAATTGGGATAGATAGTAACAATAGATAATTGGGAGAGATAATTGGGATAGATAGTAAGGATAGATAATTGGGATAGATAATTGGGAGACATAATTGGGACAGATAGTAAGGATAGATAGTAAGGACAGATAATTGGGAGAGATGATTGGGAGCGATAATTGGGAGAGATAATAAGGATAGATGGGAAGGATAGATAGTGAGGATAGATAGTAAGGAGAGATAGTAAGGATAGATAGTAAGGGTAGATACTTGGGATAGAGAGTAAGGATAGATAATTGGGATAGATAATAAGGATAGATAGTAAGGAGAGATAATTGGGATAGATAGTAAGGATATATAGTATGGACAGATAATTGGGATAGATAGTAAGGATAGATAGTAAGGATAGTAAGGATAGATAGTAAGGATATATAATTGGGATAGATAGTAAGGATAGATAGTAAGGATAGTGAGGATAGATAATTGGGATAGATAGTTAGGATAGTAAGGATCGATAATTGGGATAGATAGTGAGGATAGATAGTAAGGACAGATAATTGGGATAGATGGTAAGGAGAGATAATTGGGAGAAATAATTGGGATAGATAGTAAGGATAGATAATTGGGAGAGATAGTAAGGAGAGATAATTGGGAGAGATAATAAGGTTAGATGGGAAGGATAGATAGTAAGGACAGATAGTAAGGATAGATAGTTGGGAGAGATGATTGGGAGAGATAATTGGGAGAGATAATAAGGATAGATGGGAAGGATAGATAGTAAGGATAGATAGTAAGGAGAGATAGTAAGGATAGATAGTAAGGGTAGATAATTGGGATAGAGAATAAGGATAGATAATTGGGATAGATAGTAAGGATAGATAGTAAGGAGAGATAATTGGGATAGATAGTAAGGATAGATAGTATGGACAGATAATTGGGATAGATAGTAAGGATAGATAGTAAGGATAGTAAGGATAGATTGTAAGGATATATAATTGGGATAGATAGTAAGGATAGATAGTAAGGATATTAAGGATATATAATTGGGATAGATAGTAAGGATAGTAAGGATAGATAATTGGGATAGACAGTAAGGATAGATAATTGGGATAGATAGTAAGGATAGATAATTGGGATAGATAGTAAGGATAGATAATTGGGATATATAGTAAGGATAGATAATTGGGATAGATAATTGGGATAGATAGTAAGGATAGATAATTGGGCGACATAATTGGGATAGATAGTAAGGAGAGATAATTGAGAGAGATAATTGGGATAGATAGTAAGGAGAGATAATTGGGAGAGATAGTAAGGAGATATAATTGGGAGAGATAATAAGGATAGATGGTAAGGATAGATAGTAAGGACAGATAGTAAGGATAGATAGTCAGGACAGATAATTGGGAGAGATGATTGGGAGAGATAATTGGGAGAGATAATAAGGATAGATGGGAAGGATAGATAGTAAGGATAGATAGTAAGGAGAGATAGTAAGGATAGATAGTAAGGGTAGATACTTGGGGTAGAGAGTAAGGATAGATAATTGGGATAGACAGTAAGGATAGATAGTAAGGAGAGATAATTGGGATAGATAGTAAGGATAGATAATTGGGATAGATAGTAAGGATAGTAAGGATACATAATTGGGATATATAGTGAGGATAGATAGTAAGGACAGATAGTTGGGATAGATAATTGGGATAGATAGTAAGGATAGATAGTGAGGATAGATAATTGGGATAGATAGTGAGGATAGATAGTAAGGATAGATAGTAAGGATAGATAGTAAGGATAGATAATTGGGAGACATAATTGGGATAGATAGTAAGGATAGATAATTGGGATATATAGTAAGGATAGATAGTAAGGATAGATAATTGGGAGACATAAGTGGGATAGATAGTAAGGATAGATCATTGGGATAGATAGTAAGGATAGATAGTAAGGATAGATAGTATAGATAGATAATTGGGATAGATAGTAAGGATAGTAAGGGTTGATAATTGGGATAGATAGTGAGGATAGATAGTAAGGACAGATAATTGGGATAGATAGTAAGGAGAGATAATTGGGATAGATAGTAAGGATAGATAATTGGGAGAGATAGTAAGGAGAGATAATTGGGAGAGATAATAAGGATAGATGGGAATTATAGATAGTAAGGACAGATAGTAAGGACAGATAGTAAGGACCGATAATTGGGAGAGATGATTGGGAGAGATAATAAGGATAGATGGGAAAGCTAGATAGTAAGGAGAGATAGTAAGGACAGATAGTAAGGGTAGATAATTGGGATAGAGAGTAAGGATAGATAATTGGGATAGATAGTAAGGATAGATAGTAAGGAGAGATGATTGGGATAGATAGTAAGGATAGATAGTATGGACAGATAATTGGGATAGATAGTAAGGATAGATAGTAAGGATAGTAAGGATATATAGTAAGGATAGATAGTAAGGATAGTAAGGATAGATAGTAAGGATATATAATTGGGATAGATAGTAAGGATAGATAGTAAGGATAGTAAGGATAGATAATTGGGATAGATAGTAAGGATAGTAAGGATAGATAGTAAGGATAGATAAATGGGATAGACAGTAAGGATAGATAATTGGGATAGATAGTAAGGATAGATAATTGGGATAGATAGTAAGGATAGATCATTGGGATAGATAATTGGGATAGATAGTAAGGATAGATAATTGGGAGAGATAGTAAGGAGATATAATTGGGAGAGATAATAAGGATAGATGGTAAGGATAGATAGTAAGGACAGATAGTAAGGATATATAGCAAGGACAGATAATTAGGAGAGATGATTGGGAGAGATAATTGGGAGGGATAATAAGGATAGATGGGAAGGATAGATAGTAAGGATAGATAGTAAGGAGAGATAGTAAGGATAGATAGTAAGGGTAGTAAGGATAGATAATTGGGATAGATAGTGAGGATAGATAGTAAGGACAGATAGTTGGGATAGATAATTGGGATAGATAGTAAGGATAGATAGTAAGGATAGATAATTGGTATAGATAGCTAGGATAGATAGTAAGGATAGATAGTAAGGATAGACAGTAAGGATAGATAATTGGGAGACATAATTGGGATAGATAGTAAGGATAGATAATTGGGATAGATAGTAAGGACAGATAGTAAGGATAGATAATTGGGAGACATAATTGGGATAGATAGTAAGGATAGATAATTGGGATAGATAGTAAGGATAGATAGTATATATAGATAACTGGGATAGATAGTAAGGATAGTAAGGGTTGATGATTGGGATAGACAGTGAGGATAGATAGTAAGGACAGATAATTGGGATAGATAGTAAGGAGAGATAATTGGGATAGATAGTAAGGAGAGATAATTGGGAGAGATAATAAGGATAGATGGGAAGGATAGATAGTAAGTACAGATAGTAAGGATAGATAGTAAGGACCGATAATTGGGAGAGATGATTGGGAGAGATAATAAGGATAGATGGGAAGGCTAGATAGTAAGGATAGATAGTAAGGAGAGATAGTAAGGACAGATAGTAAGGGTAGATAATTGGGATAGAGAGCAAGGATAGATAATTGGGATAGATAGTAAGGAGAGATAATCGGGATAGATAGGAAGGATAGATAGTAAGGATAGATAATTGGGATAGGTAGTAAGGATAGATAATTGGGATAGATAGTAAGAATAGATAATTGGGAGAGATAGTAAGGATAGATAATTGGGATAGATAATTGGGATAGATAGTAAGGATAGATAATTGGGATAGATAGTAAGGATAGATAGTAAGGATAGATAATTGGGAGACATAATTGGGATAGATAGTAACGATAGATAATTGGGAGAGAAAATTGGGATAGATAGTAAGGATAGATAATTGGGATAGATAGTAAGGATAGATAATTGGGATATATAGTAAGGATAGATAATTGGGATATATAGTAAGGATAGATAGTTAGGATAGATAATTGGGATAGATAGTAAGGATAGATAATTGGGATAGATAGTAAGGATAGATAGTAAGGAGAGATAATTGGGATAGATAGTAAGGATAGATAGTATGGACAGATAATTGGGATAGATAGTAAGGATAGATAGTAAGGATAGATAGTAAGGATAGTAAGGATAGATTGTAAGGATATATAATTGGGATAGATAGTAAGGATAGATAGTAAGGATATTAAGGATATATAATTGGGATAGATAGTAAGGATAGTAAGGATAGATAGTAAGGATAGATAATTGGGATAGACAGTAAGGATAGATAATTGGGATAGATAGTAAGGATAGATAATTGGGATAGATAGTAAGGATAGATAATTGGGATATATAGTAAGGATAGATAATTGGGATAGATAATTGGGATAGATAGTAAGGATAGATAATTGGGCGACATAATTGGGATAGATAGTAAGGAGAGATAATTGAGAGAGATAATTGGGATAGATAGTAAGGAGAGATAATTGGGAGAGATAGTAAGGAGATATAATTGGGAGAGATAATAAGGATAGATGGTAAGGATAGATAGTAAGGACAGATAGTAAGGATAGATAGTCAGGACAGATAATTGGGAGAGATGATTGGGAGAGATAATTGGGAGAGATAATAAGGATAGATGGGAAGGATAGATAGTAAGGATAGATAGTAAGGAGAGATAGTAAGGATAGATAGTAAGGGTAGATACTTGGGAGACATAAGTGGGATAGATAGTAAGGATAGATCATTGGGATATATAGTAAGGATAGATAGTAAGGATAGATAGTATAGATAGATAATTGGGATAGATAGTAAGGATAGTAAGGGTTGATAATTGGGATAGATAGTGAGGATAGATAGTAAGGACAGATAATTGGGATAGATAGTAAGGAGAGATAATTGGGATAGATAGTAAGGATAGATAATTGGGAGAGATAGTAAGGAGAGATAATTGGGAGAGATAATAAGGATAGATGGGAAGAATAGATAGTAAGGACAGATAGTAAGGACAGATAGTAAGGACCGATAATTGGGAGAGATGATTGGGAGAGATAATAAGGATAGATGGGAAAGCTAGATAGTAAGGAGAGATAGTAAGGACAGATAGTAAGGGTAGATAATTGGGATAGAGAGTAAGGATAGATAATTGGGATAGATAGTAAGGATAGATAGTAAGGAGAGATGATTGGGATAGATAGTAAGGATAGATAGTATGGACAGATAATTGGGATAGATAGTAAGGATAGATAGTAAGGATAGTAAGGATATATAGTAAGGATAGATAGTAAGGATAGTAAGGATAGATAGTAAGGATATATAATTGGGATAGATAGTAAGGATAGATAGTAAGGATAGTAAGGATAGATAATTGGGATAGATAGTAAGGATAGTAAGGATAGATAGTAAGGATAGATAAATGGGATAGACAGTAAGGATAGATAATTGGGATAGATAGTAAGGATAGATAATTGGGATAGATAGTAAGGATAGATAATTGGGATAGATAATTGGGATAGATAGTAAGGATAGATAATTGGGAGAGATAGTAAGGAGATATAATTGGGAGAGATAATAAGGATAGATGGTAAGGATAGATAGTAAGGACAGATAGTAAGGATAGATAGCAAGGACAGATAATTAGGAGAGATGATTGGGAGAGATAATTGGGAGAGATAATAAGGATAGATGGGAAGGATAGATAGTAAGGATAGATAGTAAGGAGAGATAGTAAGGATAGATAGTAAGGGTAGTAAGGATAGATAATTGGGATAGATAGTGAGGATAGATAGTAAGGACAGATAGTTGGGATAGATAATTGGGATAGATAGTAAGGATAGATAGTAAGGATAGATAATTGGGATAGATAGCTAGGATAGATAGTAAGGATAGATAGTAAGGATAGACAGTAAGGATAGATAATTGGGAGACATAATTGGGATAGATAGTAAGGATAGATAATTGGGATAGATAGTAAGGACAGATAGTAAGGATAGATAATTGGGAGACATAATTGGGATAGATAGTAAGGATAGATAATTGGGATAGATAGTAAGGATAGATAGTAAGGATAGATAGTATATATAGATAACTGGGATAGATAGTAAGGATAGTAAGGGTTGATGATTGGGATAGACAGTGAGGATAGATAGTAAGGACAGATAATTGGGATTGATAGTAAGGAGAGATAATTGGGATAGATAGTAAGGAGAGATAATTGGGAGAGATAATAAGGATAGATGGGAAGGATAGATAGTAAGTACAGATAGTAAGGATAGATAGTAAGGACCGATAATTGGGAGAGATGATTGGGAGAGATAATAAGGATAGATGGGAAGGCTAGATAGTAAGGATAGATAGTAAGGAGAGATAGTAAGGACAGATAGTAAGGGTAGATAATTGGGATAGAGAGCAAGGATAGATAATTGGGATAGATAGTAAGGAGAGATAATCGGGATAGATAGGAAGGATAGATAGTAAGGATAGATAATTGGGATAGGTAGTAAGGATAGATAATTGGGATAGATAGTAAGAATAGATAATTGGGAGAGATAGTAAGGATAGATAATTGGGATAGATAATTGGGATAGATAGTAAGGATAGATAATTGGGATAGATAGTAAGGATAGATAGTAAGGATAGATAATTGGGAGACATAATTGGGATAGATAGTAACGATAGATAATTGGGAGAGAAAATTGGGATAGATAGTAAGGATAGATAATTGGGATAGATAGTAAGGATAGATAATTGGGATATATAGTAAGGATAGATAATTGGGATATATAGTAAGGATAGATAGTTAGGATAGATAATTGGGATAGATAGTAAGGATAGATAATTGGGATAGATAATTGGGATAGATAATTGGGATAGATAATTGGGATAGATAATTGGGATAGATAGTAAGGATAGATAATTGGGCGACATAATTGGGATAGATAGTAAGGATAGATAGTAATGATAGATAGGAAGGATAGATAATTGGGATAGATAGTAAGGATAGATAGTAAGGATAGATAATTGGGTGACATAATTGGGATAGATAGTAAGAATAGATAATTGGGATAGATAGTAAGGATAGATAGTAAGGACAGATAATTAGGATAGATAATCGGGATAGATAGGAAGGATAGATAGTAAGGATAGATAATTGGGATATAAAGTAAGGATAGATAATTGGGATAGACAGTAAGGATAGATAATTGGGATAGATAGTAAGGATATATAGTAAAGATAGATAGTAAGGATAGTAAGGATAGATAGTAAGGATAGATAGTAAGGATAGATAATTGGGATAGATAGTAAGGATAGATAGTAAGGATAGATAATTGGGAGACATAATTGGGATAGATAGTAAGGATAGATAGTAAGGATATATAATTGGGAGACATAATTGTGATAGATAGTAAGGATAGATAATTGGGATAGATAGTAAGGATAGATAGTAAGGATAGATAATTGGGAGACATAATTGGGATAGATAGTGAGGATAGATAATTGGGATAGATAGTAAGGATAGATAGTAAGGATAGATAATTGGGAGACATAACTGGGATAGATAGTAAGAATAGATAATTGGGAGAGATAGTAAGGATAGATAGTAAGGACAGATAATTGGGAGACATAATTGGGATATATAGTAAGAATAGATAAGTGGGATAGATAGTAAGGATAGATAGTAAGGACAGATAATTAGGATAGATAATCGGGATAGATAGGAAGGATAGATAGTAAGGATAGATAATTGGGATATAAAGTAAGGATAGATAATTGGGATAGATAGTAAGGATAGATAATTGGGATAGATAGTAAGGATATATAGTAAAGATAGATAGTAAGGATAGTAAGGATAGATAGTAAGGATAGATAGTAAGGATAGATAGTAAGGATAGATAATTGGGAGACATAATTGGGATAGATAGTAAGGATAGATAGTAAGGATATATAATTGGGAGACATAATTGTGATAGATAGTAAGGATAGATAATTGGGATAGATAGTAAGGATAGATAGTAAGGATAGATAATTGGGAGACATAATTGGGATAGATAGTGAGGATAGATAATTGGGATAGATAGTAAGGATAGATAGTAAGGATAGATAATTGGGAGACATAACTGGGATAGATAGTAAGGATAGATAATTGGGAGAGATAGTAAGGATAGATAGTAAGGACAGATAATTGGGAGACATAATTGGGATAGATAGTAAGGATAGATAATTGGGATAGATAGTAAGGATAGATAATTGGGATATATAATAAGGATAGATAATTGGGATAGATAGTAAGGATAGATAGTAAGGATAGATAATTGGGAGACATAATTGGGATAGATAGTAAGGATAGATAATTGGGATAGATAGTAAGGATAGATAGTAAGGATAGATAGTAAGAATAGATAATTGGGATAGATAGTAAGGATAGATAGTAAGGACAGATAATTGGGATAGATAATTGGGATAGATAGGAAGGATAGATAGTACGGATAGATAATTGGGATAGGTAGTAAGGATAGATAATTGGGATAGATAGTAAGGATAGATAGTAAGGATAGATAATTGGGATAGAAAGTAAGGATAGATAATTGGGGATAGACAGTAAGGATAGATAATTGGGATAGATAGTAAGGATAGATAGTAAGGATAAGTATTAAGGATAGATAGTAAGGATAGATAGTAAGGATAGATAATTGGGATAGATAGTAAGGATAGATAATTGGGATAGATAATTGGGATAGATAGTAAGGATAGATGGTAAGGATAGATAGTAAGGATAGATAATTGGGATAGATAGTAAGGATAGATAGTAAGGATAGATAATTGGGAGACATAATTGGGATAGATAGTAAGGATAGATAATTGGGATAGATAGTAAGGATAGATAGTAAGGATAGATAATTGGGAGACATAATTGGGATAGATAGTAAGGATAGATAATTGGGAGAGATAGTAAGGATAGATAGTAAGGACAGATAATTGGGAGACATAATTGGGATAGATAGTAAGGATAGATAATTGGGATAGATAGTAAGGATAGATAATTGGGATCTATAGTAAGGATAGATAATTGGGATAGATAGTAAGGATAGATAATTGGGATAGATAATTGGGATAGATAGTAAGGATAGATAGTAAGGATAGATAATTGGGATAGATAGTAAGGATAGATAGTAAGGATAGATAATTGGGAGACATAATTGGGATAGATAGTAAGGATAGATAATTGGGACAGATAGTAAGGATAGATAGTAAGGATAGATAATTGGGAGACATAATTGGGATAGATAGTAAGGATAGATAATTGGGAGAGATAGTAAGGATAGATAATAAGGACAGATAATTGGGAGACATAATTGGGATAGATAGTAAGGATAGATAATTGGGATAGATAGTAAGGATAGATAATTGGGATATATAGTAAGGTTAGATAATTGGGATAGATAGTAAGGATAGATAGTAAGGATAGATAATTGGGAGACATAATTGGGATAGATAGTAAGGATAGATAATTGGTATAGATAGTAAGGATAGATAGTAAGAATAGATAATTGGGATAGATAGTAAGGATAGATAGTAAGGACAGATAATTGGGATAGATAATCGGGATAGATAGGAAGGATAGATAGTAAGGATAGATAATTGGGATAAGTAGTAAGGATAGATAATTGGGATAGATAGTAAGAATAGATAATTGGGAGAGAAAATTGGGATAGATAGTAAGGATAGATAATTGGGATAGATAGTAAGGATAGATAATTGGGATATATAGTAAGGATAGATAATTGGGATATATAGTAAGGATAGATAGTTAGGATAGATAATTGGGATAGATAGTAAGGATAGATAATTGGGATAGATAGTAAGGATAGATAATTGGGATAGATAATTGGGATAGATAATTGGGATAGATAGTAAGGATAGATAATTGGGCGACATAATTGGGATAGATAGTAAGAATAGATAATTGGGATAGATAGTAAGGATAGATAGTAAGGACAGATAATTAGGATAGATAATCGGGATAGATAGGAAGGATAGATAGTAAGGATAGATAATTGGGATATAAAGTAAGGATAGATAATTGGGATAGACAGTAAGGATAGATAATTGGGATAGATAGTAAGGATATATAGTAAAGATAGATAGTAAGGATAGTAAGGATAGATAGTAAGGATAGATAGTAAGGATAGATAATTGGGATAGATAGTAAGGATAGATAGTAAGGATAGATAATTGGGAGACATAATTGGGATAGATAGTACGGATAGATAGTAAGGATATATAATTGGGAGACATAATTGTGATAGATAGTAAGGATAGATAATTGGGATAGATAGTAAGGATAGATAGTAAGGATAGATAATTGGGAGACATAATTGGGATAGATAGTGAGGATAGATAATTGGGATAGATAGTAAGGATAGATAGTAAGGATAGATAATTGGGAGACATAACTGGGATAGATAGTAAGGATAGATAATTGGGAGAGATAGTAAGGATAGATAGTAAGGACAGATAATTGGGAGACATAATTGGGATATATAGTAAGGATAGATAATTGGGATAGATAGTAAGGATAGATAATTGGGATATATAATAAGGATAGATAATTGGGATAGATAGTAAGGATAGATAGTAAGGATAGATAATTGGGAGACATAATTGGGATAGATAGTAAGGATAGATAATTGGGATAGATAGTAAGGATAGATAGTAAGGATAGATAGTAAGAATAGATAATTGGGATAGATAGTAAGGATAGATAGTAAGGACAGATAATTGGGATAGATAATTGGGATAGATAGGAAGGATAGATAGTACGGATAGATAATTGGGATAGGTAGTAAGGATAGATAATTGGGATAGATAGTAAGGATAGATAGTAAGGATAGATAATTGGGATAGAAAGTAAGGATAGATAATTGGGATAGACAGTAAGGATAGATAATTGGGATAGATAGTAAGGATAGATAGTAAGGATAAGTATTAAGGAGAGATAGTAAGGATAGATAGTAAGGATAGATAATTGGGATAGATAGTAAGGATAGATAATTGGGATAGATAATTGGGATAGATAGTAAGGATAGATAGTAAGGATAGATAGTAAGGATAGATAATTGGGATAGATAGTAAGGATAGATAGTAAGGATAGATAATTGGGAGACATAATTGGGATAGATAGTAAGGATAGATAATTGGGATAGATAGTAAGGATAGATAGTAAGGATAGATAATTGGGAGACATAATTGGGATAGATAGTAAGGATAGATAATTGGGAGAGATAGTAAGGATAGATAGTAAGGACAGATAATTGGGAGACATAATTGGGATAGATAGTAAGGATAGATAATTGGGATAGATAGTAAGGATAGATAATTGGGATCTATAGTAAGGATAGATAATTGGGATAGATAGTAAGGATAGATAATTGGGATAGATAATTGGGATATATAGTAAGGATAGATAGTAAGGATAGATAATTGGGAGACATAACTGGGATAGATAGTAAGGATAGATAATTGGGAGAGATAGTAAGGATAGATAGTAAGGACAGATAATTGGGAGACATAATTGGGATAGATAGTAAGGATAGATAATTGGGATAGATAGTAAGGATAGATAATTGGGATATATAATAAGGATAGATAATTGGGATAGATAGTAAGGATAGATAGTAAGGATAGATAATTGGGAGACATAATTGGGATAGATAGTAAGGATAGATAATTGGGATAGATAGTAAGGATAGATAGTAAGGATAGATAGTAAGAATAGATAATTGGGATAGATAGTAAGGATAGATAGTAAGGACAGATAATTGGGATAGATAATTGGGATAGATAGGAAGGATAGATAGTACGGATAGATAATTGGGATAGGTAGTAAGGATAGATAATTGGGATAGATAGTAAGGATAGATAGTAAGGATAGATAATTGGGATAGAAAGTAAGGATAGATAATTGGGATAGACAGTAAGGATAGATAATTGGGATAGATAGTAAGGATAGATAGTAAGGATAAGTATTAAGGAGAGATAGTAAGGATAGATAGTAAGGATAGATAATTGGGATAGATAGTAAGGATAGATAATTGGGATAGATAATTGGGATAGATAGTAAGGATAGATAGTAAGGATAGATAGTAAGGATAGATAATTGGGATAGATAGTAAGGATAGATAGTAAGGATAGATAATTGGGAGACATAATTGGGATAGATAGTAAGGATAGATAATTGGGATAGATAGTAAGGATAGATAGTAAGGATAGATAATTGGGAGACATAATTGGGATAGATAGTAAGGATAGATAATTGGGAGAGATAGTAAGGATAGATAGTAAGGACAGATAATTGGGAGACATAATTGGGATAGATAGTAAGGATAGATAATTGGGATAGATAGTAAGGATAGATAATTGGGATCTATAGTAAGGATAGATAATTGGGATAGATAGTAAGGATAGATAATTGGGATAGATAATTGGGATAGATAGTAAGGATAGATAGTAAGGATAGATAATTGGGATAGATAGTAAGGATAGATAGTAAGGATAGATAATTGGGAGACATAATTGGGATAGATAGTAAGGATAGATAATTGGGACAGATAGTAAGGATAGATAGTAAGGATAGATAATTGGGAGACATAATTGGGTTAGATAGTAAGGATAGATAATTGGGAGAGATAGTAAGGATAGATAATAAGGACAGATAATTGGGAGACATAATTGGGATAGATAGTAAGGATAGATAATTGGGATAGATAGTAAGGATAGATAATTGGGATATATAGTAAGGTTAGATAATTGGGATAGATAGTAAGGATAGATAGTAAGGATAGATAATTGGGAGACATAATTGGGATAGATAGTAAGGATAGATAATTGGTATAGATAGTAAGGATAGATAGTAAGAATAGATAATTGGGATAGATAGTAAGGATAGATAGTAAGGACAGATAATTGGGATAGATAATCGGGATAGATAGGAAGGATAGATAGTAAGGATAGATAATTGGGATAGGTAGTAAGGATAGATAATTGGGATAGATAGTAAGAATAGATAATTGGGAGAGATAGTAAGGATAGATAATTGGGATAGATAATTGGGATAGATAGTAAGGATATATAATTGGGATATATAGTAAGGATAGATAATTGGGATATATAGTAAGGTTAGATAATTGGGATAGATAGTAAGGATAGATAGTAAGGATAGATAATTGGGAGACATAATTGGGATAGATAGTAAGGATAGATAATTGGTATAGATAGTAAGGATAGATAGTAAGAATAGATAATTGGGATAGATAGTAAGGATAGATAGTAAGGACAGATAATTGGGATAGATAATCGGGATAGATAGGAAGGATAGATAGTAAGGATAGATAATTGGGATAGGTAGTAAGGATAGATAATTGGGATAGATAGTAAGAATAGATAATTGGGAGAGATAGTAAGGATAGATAATTGGGATAGATAATTGGGATAGATAGTAAGGATAGATAATTGGGATAGATAGTAAGGATAGATAGTAAGGATAGATAATTGGGAGACATAATTGGGATAGATAGTAAGGATAGATAATTGGGATAGATAGTAAGGATAGATAGTAAGGATAGATAATTGGGAGACATAATTGGGATAGATAGTAAGGATAGATAATTGGGACAGATAGTAAGGATAGATAGTAAGGATAGATAATTGGGAGACATAATTGGGATAGATAGTAAGGATAGATAATTGGGAGAGATAGTAAGGATAGATAGTAAGGACAGATAATTGGGAGACATAATTGGGATAGATAGTAAGGATAGATAATTGGGATAGATAGTAAGGATAGATAATTGGGATATATAGTAAGGTTAGATAATTGGGATAGATAGTAAGGATATATAGTAAGGATAGATAATTGGGAGACATAATTGGGATAGATAGTAAGGATAGATAATTGGTATAGATAGTAAGGATAGATAGTAAGAATAGATAATTGGGATAGATAGTAAGGATAGATAGTAAGGACAGATAATTGGGATAGATAATCGGGATAGATAGGAAGGATAGATAGTAAGGATAGATAATTGGGATAGGTAGTAAGGATAGATAATTGGGATAGATAGTAAGAATAGATAATTGGGAGAGATAGTAAGGATAGATAATTGGGATAGATAATTGGGATAGATAGTAAGGATAGATAATTGGGATAGATAGTAAGGATAGATAGTAAGGATAGATAATTGGGAGACATAATTGGGATAGATAGTAACGATAGATAATTGGGAGAGATAATTGGGATAGATAGTAAGGATAGATAATAGGGATAGATAGTAAGGATAGATACTTGGGATATATAGGAAGGATAGATAATTGGAATAGATAGTAAGGATAGATAATTGGGATAGATAGTAAGGATAGATAATTGGGATAGATAATTGGGATAGATAGTAAGGATAGATAATTGGGCGACATAATTAGGATAGATAGTAAGGATAGATAGTAATGATAGATAGTAAGGATAGATAATTGGGATAGATAGCAAGGATAGATAGTAAGGATAGATAATTGGGAGACATAATTGAGATAGATAGTAAGAATAGATAATTGGGATAGATAGTAAGGATAGATAGTAAGGACAGATAATTAGGATAGATAATCGGGATAGATAGGAAGGATAGATAGTAAGGATAGATAATTGGGATATGTAGTAAGGATAGATAATTGGGATAGATAGTAAGAATAGATAATTGGGAGAGATAGTAAGGATAGATAATTGGGATAGATAATTGGGATAGATAGTAAGGATAGATAATTGGGATAGATAGTAAGGATAGATAGCAAGGATAGATAATTGGGAGACATAATTGGGATAGATAGTAACGATAGATAATTGGGAGAGATAATTGGGATAGATAGTAAGGATAGATAATTGGGATAGATAGTAAGGATAGATAATTGGGATATATAGTAAGGATAGATAATTGGGATAGATAGTAAGGATAGATAGTAAGGATAGATAATTGGGATAGATAGTAAGGATAGATAATTGGGATAGATAGTAAGGATAGATAATTGGGATAGATAATTGGGATAGATAGTAAGGATAGATAATTGGGCGACATAAATGGGATAGATAGTAAGGATAGATAGTAATGATAGATAGTAAGGATAGATAATTGGGATAGATAGTAAGGATAGATAGTAAGGATAGATAATTGGGAGACATAATTGGGATAGATAGTAAGGATAGATAGTAAGGATAGATAATTGGGAGACATAATTGGGACAGATAGTAAGGATAGATAGTAAGGACAGATAATTGGGAGAGATGATTGGGAGAGATAATTGGGAGAGATAATAAGGATAGATGGGAAGGATAGATAGTGAGGATAGATAGTAAGGAGAGATAGTAAGGATAGATAGTAAGGGTAGATACTTGGGATAGAGAGTAAGGATAGATAATTGGGATAGATAATAAGGATAGATAGTAAGGAGAGATAATTGGGATATATAGTAAGGATATATAGTATGGACAGATAATTGGGATAGATAGTAAGGATAGATAGTAAGGATAGTAAGGATATATAGTAAGGCTATATAATTGGGATAGATAGTAAGGATAGATAGTAAGGATAGTGAGGATAGATAATTGGGATAGATAGTTAGGATAGTAAGGATCGATAATTGGGATAGATAGTGAGGATAGATAGTAAGGACAGATAATTGGGATAGATGGTAAGGAGAGATAATTGGGAGAAATAATTGGGATAGATAGTAAGGATAGATAATTGGGAGAGATAGTAAGGAGAGATAATTGGGAGAGATAATAAGGTTAGATGGGAAGGATAGATAGTAAGGACAGATAGTAAGGATAGATAATTGGGAGAGATGATTGGGAGAGATAATTGGGAGAGATAATAAGGATAGATGGGAAGGATAGATAGTAAGGATAGATAGTAAGGAGAGATAGTAAGGATAGATAGTAAGGGTAGATAATTGGGATAGAGAATAAGGATATATAATTGGGATAGATAGTAAGGATAGATAGTAAGGAGAGATAATTGGGATGGATAGTAAGGATAGATAGTATGGACAGATAATTGGGATAGATAGTAAGGATAGATAGTAAGGATAGTAAGGATAGATAGTAAGGATATATAATTGGGATAGATAGTAAGAATAGATAGTAAGGATAGTAAGGATAGATAATTGGGATAGATAGTAAGGATAGTAAGGATAGATAGTAAGGATAGATAATTGGGATAGACAGTAAGGATAGATAATTGGGATAGATAGTAAGGATAGATAATTGGGATAGATAGTAAGGATAGATAATTGGGATATATAGTAAGGATAGATAATTGGGATAGATAATTGGGATAGATAGTAAGGATAGAAAATTGGGCGACATAATTGGGATAGATAGTAAGGAGAGATAATTGAGAGAGATAATTGGGATAGATAGTAAGGAGAGATAATTGGGAGAGATAGTAAGGAGATATAATTGGCAGAGATAAAAAGGATAGATGGTAAGGATAGATAGTAAGGACAGATAGTAAGGATAGATAGTCAGGACAGATAATTGGGAGAGATGATTGGGAGAGATAATTGGGAGAGTTAATAAGGATAGATGGGAAGGATAGATAGTAAGGAGAGATAGTAAGGAGAGATAGTAAGGATAGATAGTAAGGGTAGATACTTGGGATAGAGAGTAAGGATAGATAATTGGGATAGATAGTAAGGATAGATAGTAAGGATAGATAATTGGAAGACATAATTGGGATAGATAGTGAGGATAGATAATTGGGATAGATAGTAAGGATAGATAGTAAGGATAGATAATTGGGAGACATAACTGGGATAGATAGTAAGGATAGATAATTGGGAGAGATAGTAAGGACAGATAGTAAGGACAGATAATTGGGAGACATAATTGGGATAGATAGTAAGGATAGATAATTGGGATAGATAGTAATGATAGATAATTGGGATATAGTAAGGATAGATAATTGGGATAGATAGTAAGGATAGATAGTAAGGATAGATAATTGGGAGACATAATTGGGATAGATAGTAAGGATAGATAATTGGGAGAGATAGTAAGGATAGATAGTAAGGACAGATAATTGGGAGACATAATTGGGATAGATAGTAAGGATAGATAATTGGGATAGATAGTAAGGATAGATAATTGGGATATATAGTAAGGATAGATAATTGGGATAGATAGTAAGGATAGATAGTAAGGATAGATAATTGGGAGACATAATTGGGATAGATAGTGAGGATAGATAATTGGGATAGATAGTAAGGATATATAGTAAGGATAGATAATTGGGAGACATAACTGGGATAGATAGTAAGGATAGATAATTGGGAGAGATAGTAAGGATAGATAGTAAGGACAGATAATTGGGAGACATAATTGGGATAGATAGTAAGGATAGATAATTGGGATAGATAGTAAGGATATATAATTGGGATATATAGTAAGGATAGATAATTGGGATAGATAGTAAGGATAGATAGTAAGGATAGATAATTGGGAGACATAATTGGGATAGATAGTAAGGATAGATAATTGGGATAGATAGTAAGGATAGATAGTAAGGATAGATAGTAAGAATAGATAATTGGGATAGATAGTAAGGATAGATAGTAAGGACAGATAATTGGGATAGATAATTGGGATAGATAGGAAGGATAGATAGTAAGGATAGATAATTGGGATAGGTAGTAAGGATAGATAATTGGGATAGATAGTAAGGATAGATAGTAAGGATAGATAATTGGGATAGAAAGTAAGGATAGATAATTGGGATAGACTGTAAGGATAGATAATTGGGATAGATAGTAAGGATAGATATTAAGGATAGATAGTAAGGATAGTAAGGATAGATAGTAAGGATAGATATTAAGGATAGATAATTGGGATAGATAGTAAGGATAGATAATTGGGATAGATAATTGGGATAGATAGTAAGGATAGATAGTAAGGATAGATAGTAAGGATAGATAATTGGGATAGATAGTAAGGATAGATAGTAAGGATAGATAATTGGGAGACATAATTGGGATAGATAGTAAGGATAGATAATTGGGATAGATAGTAAGGATAGATAGTAAGGATAGATAGTTGGGAGACATAATTGGGATAGATAGTAAGGATAGATAATTGGGAGAGATAGTAAGGATAGATAGTAAGGACATATAATTGGGAGACATAATTGGGATAGATAGTAAGGATAGATAATTGGGATAGATAGTAAGGATAGATAATTGGGATATATAGTAAGGATAGATAATTGGGATAGATAGTAAGGATAGATAGTAAGGGTAGATAATTGGGAGACATAATTGGGATAGATAGTAAGGATAGATAATTGGTATAGATAGTAAGGATAGATAGTAAGAATAGATAATTGGGATAGATAGTAAGGATAGATAGTAAGGACAGATAATTGGGATAGATAATCGGGATAGATAGGAAGGATAGATAGTAAGGATAGATAATTGGGATAGGTAGTAAGGATAGATAATTGGGATAGATAGTAAGAATAGATAATTGGGAGAGATAGTAAGGATAGATAATTGGGATAGATAATTGGGATAGATGGTAAGGATAGATAATTGGGATAGATAGTAAGGATAGATAGTAAGGATAGATAATTGGGAGACATAATTGGGATAGATAGTAACGATAGATAATTGGGAGAGATAATTGGGATAGATAGTAAGGATAGATAATTGGGATAGATAGTAAGGATAGATAATTGGGATATATAGTAAGGATAGATAATTGGGATATATAGTAAGGATAGATAGTAAGGACAGATAATTGGGAGACATAATTGGGATAGATAGTAAGGATAGATAATTGGGATAGATAGTAAGGATAGATAATTGGGATATATAGTAAGGATAGATAATTGGGATAGATAGTAAGGATAGATAGTAAGGATAGATAATTGGGAGACATAATTGGGATAGATAGTGAGGATAGATAATTGGGATAGATAGTAAGGATATATAGTAAGGATAGATAATTGGGAGACATAACTGGGATAGATAGTAAGGATAGATAATTGGGAGAGATAGTAAGGATAGATAGTAAGGACAGATAATTGGGAGACATAATTGGGATAGATAGTAAGGATAGATAATTGGGATAGATAGTAAGGATATATAATTGGGATATATAGTAAGGATAGATAATTGGGATAGATAGTAAGGATAGATAGTAAGGATAGATAATTGGGAGACATAATTGGGATAGATAGTAAGGATAGATAATTGGGATAGATAGTAAGGATAGATAGTAAGGATAGATAGTAAGAATAGATAATTGGGATAGATAGTAAGGATAGATAGTAAGGACAGATAATTGGGATAGATAATTGGGATAGATAGGAAGGATAGATAGTAAGGATAGATAATTGGGATAGGTAGTAAGGATAGATAATTGGGATAGATAGTAAGGATAGATAGTAAGGATAGATAATTGGGATAGAAAGTAAGGATAGATAATTGGGATAGACTGTAAGGATAGATAATTGGGATAGATAGTAAGGATAGATATTAAGGATAGATAGTAAGGATAGTAAGGATAGATAGTAAGGATAGATATTAAGGATAGATAATTGGGATAGATAGTAAGGATAGATAATTGGGATAGATAATTGGGATAGATAGTAAGGATAGATAGTAAGGATAGATAGTAAGGATAGATAATTGGGATAGATAGTAAGGATAGATAGTAAGGATAGATAATTGGGAGACATAATTGGGATAGATAGTAAGGATAGATAATTGGGATAGATAGTAAGGATAGATAGTAAGGATAGATAGTTGGGAGACATAATTGGGATAGATAGTAAGGATAGATAATTGGGAGAGATAGTAAGGATAGATAGTAAGGACATATAATTGGGAGACATAATTGGGATAGATAGTAAGGATAGATAATTGGGATAGATAGTAAGGATAGATAATTGGGATATATAGTAAGGATAGATAATTGGGATAGATAGTAAGGATAGATAGTAAGGGTAGATAATTGGGAGACATAATTGGGATAGATAGTAAGGATAGATAATTGGTATAGATAGTAAGGATAGATAGTAAGAATAGATAATTGGGATAGATAGTAAGGATAGATAGTAAGGACAGATAATTGGGATAGATAATCGGGATAGATAGGAAGGATAGATAGTAAGGATAGATAATTGGGATAGGTAGTAAGGATAGATAATTGGGATAGATAGTAAGAATAGATAATTGGGAGAGATAGTAAGGATAGATAATTGGGATAGATAATTGGGATAGATGGTAAGGATAGATAATTGGGATAGATAGTAAGGATAGATAGTAAGGATAGATAATTGGGAGACATAATTGGGATAGATAGTAACGATAGATAATTGGGAGAGATAATTGGGATAGATAGTAAGGATAGATAATTGGGATAGATAGTAAGGATAGATAATTGGGATATATAGTAAGGATAGATAATTGGGATATATAGTAAGGATAGATAGTTAGGATAGATAATTGGGATAGATAGTAAGGATAGATAATTGGGATAGATAGTAAGGATAGATAATTGGGATAGATAATTGGGATAGATAGTAAGGATAGATAATTGGGCGACATAATTGGGATAGATAGTAAGGATAGATAGTAAGGATAGATAATTGGGAGAGATAATTGGGATAGATAGTAAGAATAGATAATTGGGATAGATAGTAAGGATAGATAGTAAGGACAGATAATTAGGATAGATAATCGGGATAGATAGGAAGGATAGATAGTAAGGATAGATAATTGGGATAGGTAGTAAGGATAGATAATTGGGATAGATAGTAAGAATAGATAATTGGGAGAGATAGTAAGGATAGATAATTGGGATAGATAATTGGGATAGATAGTAAGGATAGATAATTGGGATAGATAGTAAGGATAGATAGTAAGGATAGATAATTGGGAGACATAATTGGGATAGATAGTAACAATAGATAATTGGGAGAGATAATTGGGATAGATAGTAAGGATAGATAATTGGGATAGATAATTGGGAGACATAATTGGGACAGATAGTAAGGATAGATAGTAAGGACAGGTAATTGGGAGAGATGATTGGGAGAGATAATTGGGAGAGATAATAAGGATAGATGGGAAGGATAGATAGTGAGGATAGATAGTAAGGAGAGATAGTAAGGATAGATAGTAAGGGTAGATACTTGGGATAGAGAGTAAGGATAGATAATTGGGATAGATAATAAGGATAGATAGTAAGGATAGATAATTGGGATAGATAGTAAGGATAGATAGTAAGGATAGATAATTGGGAGACATAATTGGGATAGATAGTGAGGATAGATAATTGGGATAGATAGTAAGGATAGATAGTAAGGATAGATAATTGGGATAGATATTAATGATAGATAATTGGGATATAGTAAGGATAGATAATTGGGATAGATAGTAAGGATAGATAGTAAGGATAGATAATTGGGAGACATAATTGGGATAGATAGTAAGGATAGATAATTGGGAGAGATAGTAAGGATAGATAGTAAGGACAGATAATTGGGAGACATAATTGGGATAGATAGTAAGGATAGATAATTGGGATAGATAGTAAGGATAGATAATTGGGATATATAGTAAGGATAGATAATTGGGATAGATAGTAAGGATAGATAGTAAGGATAGATAATTGGGAGACATAATTGGGATAGATAGTGAGGATAGATAATTGGGATAGATAGTAAGGATATATAGTAAGGATAGATAATTGGGAGACATAACTGGGATAGATAGTAAGGATAGATAATTGGGAGAGATAGTAAGGATAGATAGTAAGGACAGATAATTGGGAGACATAATTGGGATAGATAGTAAGGATAGATAATTGGGATAGATAGTAAGGATATATAATTGGGATATATAGTAAGGATAGATAATTGGGATAGATAGTAAGGATAGATAGTAAGGATAGATAATTGGGAGACATAATTGGGATAGATAGTAAGGATAGATAATTGGGATAGATAGTAAGGATAGATAGTAAGGATAGATAGTAAGAATAGATAATTGGGATAGATAGTAAGGATAGATAGTAAGGACAGATAATTGGGATAGATAATTGGGATAGATAGGAAGGATAGATAGTAAGGATAGATAATTGGGATAGGTAGTAAGGATAGATAATTGGGATAGATAGTAAGGATAGATAGTAAGGATAGATAATTGGGATAGAAAGTAAGGATAGATAATTGGGATAGACTGTAAGGATAGATAATTGGGATAGATAGTAAGGATAGATATTAAGGATAGATAGTAAGGATAGTAAGGATAGATAGTAAGGATAGATATTAAGGATAGATAATTGGGATAGATAGTAAGGATAGATAATTGGGATAGATAATTGGGATAGATAGTAAGGATAGATAGTAAGGATAGATAGTAAGGATAGATAATTGGGATAGATAGTAAGGATAGATAGTAAGGATAGATAATTGGGAGACATAATTGGGATAGATAGTAAGGATAGATAATTGGGATAGATAGTAAGGATAGATAGTAAGGATAGATAGTTGGGAGACATAATTGGGATAGATAGTAAGGATAGATAATTGGGAGAGATAGTAAGGATAGATAGTAAGGACATATAATTGGGAGACATAATTGGGATAGATAGTAAGGATAGATAATTGGGATAGATAGTAATGATAGATAATTGGGATATATAGTAAGGATAGATAATTGGGATAGATAGTAAGGATAGATAGTAAGGGTAGATAATTGGGAGACATAATTGGGATAGATAGTAAGGATAGATAATTGGTATAGATAGTAAGGATAGATAGTAAGAATAGATAATTGGGATAGATAGTAAGGATAGATAGTAAGGACAGATAATTGGGATAGATAATCGGGATAGATAGGAAGGATAGATAGTAAGGATAGATAATTGGGATAGGTAGTAAGGATAGATAATTGGGATAGATAGTAAGAATAGATAATTGGGAGAGATAGTAAGGATAGATAATTGGGATAGATAATTGGGATAGATGGTAAGGATAGATAATTGGGATAGATAGTAAGGATAGATAGTAAGGATAGATAATTGGGAGACATAATTGGGATAGATAGTAACGATAGATAATTGGGAGAGATAATTGGGATAGATAGTAAGGATAGATAATTGGGATAGATAGTAAGGATAGATAATTGGGATATATAGTAAGGATAGATAATTGGGATATATAGTAAGGATAGATAGTTAGGATAGATAATTGGGATAGATAGTAAGGATAGATAATTGGGATAGATAGTAAGGATAGATAATTGGGATAGATAATTGGGATAGATAGTAAGGATAGATAATTGGGCGACATAATTGGGATAGATAGTAAGGATAGATAGTAAGGATAGATAATTGGGAGAGATAATTGGGATAGATAGTAAGAATAGATAATTGGGATAGATAGTAAGGATAGATAGTAAGGACAGATAATTAGGATAGATAATCGGGATAGATAGGAAGGATAGATAGTAAGGATAGATAATTGGGATAGGTAGTAAGGATAGATAATTGGGATAGATAGTAAGAATAGATAATTGGGAGAGATAGTAAGGATAGATAATTGGGATAGATAATTGGGATAGATAGTAAGGATAGATAATTGGGATAGATAGTAAGGATAGATAGTAAGGATAGATAATTGGGAGACATAATTGGGATAGATAGTAACAATAGATAATTGGGAGAGATAATTGGGATAGATAGTAAGGATAGATAATTGGGATAGATAATTGGGAGACATAATTGGGACAGATAGTAAGGATAGATAGTAAGGACAGATAATTGGGAGAGATGATTGGGAGAGATAATTGGGAGAGATAATAAGGATAGATGGGAAGGATAGATAGTGAGGATAGATAGTAAGGAGAGATAGTAAGGATAGATAGTAAGGGTAGATACTTGGGATAGAGAGTAAGGATAGATAATTGGGATAGATAATAAGGATAGATAGTAAGGATAGATAATTGGGATAGATAGTAAGGATAGATAGTAAGGATAGATAATTGGGAGACATAATTGGGATAGATAGTGAGGATAGATAATTGGGATAGATAGTAAGGATAGATAGTAAGGATAGATAATTGGGAGACATAACTGGGATAGATAGTAAGGATATATAATTGGGAGAGATAGTAAGGACAGATAGTAAGGACAGATAATTGGGAGACATAATTGGGATAGATAGTAAGGATAGATAATTGGGATAGATAGTAAGGATAGATAATTGGGATATATAGTAAGGATAGATAATTGGGATAGATAGTAAGGATAGATAGTAAGGATAGATAATTGGGAGACATAATTGGGATAGATAGTAAGGATAGCTAATTGGGATAGATAGTAAGGATAGATAGTAAGGACAGATAATTGGGATAGATAATTGGGATAGATAGGAAGGATAGATAGTACGAATAGATAATTGGGATAGATAGTAAGGATAGATAATTGGGATAGATAGTAAGGATAGATAGTAAGGATAGATAATTTGGATAGAAAGTAAGGATAGATAATTGGGATAGACAGTAAGGATAGATAATTGGGATAGATAGTAAGGATAGATAGTAAGGATAAGTATTAAGGATAGATAGTAAGGATAGATAGTAAGGATAGATAATTGGGATAGATAGTAAGGATAGATAATTGGGATATATAATTGGGATAGATAGTAAGGATAGATAGTAAGGATAGATAGTAAGGATAGATAATTGGGATAGATAGTAAGGATAGATAGTAAGGATAGATAATTGGGAGACATAATTGGGATAGATAGTAAGGATAGATAATTGGGATAGATAGTAAGGATAGATAGTAAGGATAGATAATTGGGAGACATAATTGGGATAGATAGTAAGGATAGATAATTGGGAGAGATAGTAAGGATAGATAGTAAGGACAGATAATTGGGAGACATAATTGGGATAGATAGTAAGGATAGATAATTGGGATAGATAGTAAGGATATATAATTGGGATATATAGTAAGGATAGATAATTGGGATAGATAGTAAGGATAGATAGTAAGGATAGATAATTGGGAGACATAATTGGGATAGATAGTGAGGATAGATAATTGGGATAGATAGTAAGGATATATAGTAAGGATAGATAATTGGGAGACATAACTGGGATAGATAGTAAGGATAGATAATTGGGAGAGATAGTAAGGATAGATAGTAAGGACAGATAATTGGGAGACATAATTGGGATAGATAGTAAGGATAGATAATTGGGATAGATAGTAAGGATATATAATTGGGATATATAGTAAGGATAGATAATTGGGATAGATAGTAAGGATAGATAGTAAGGATAGATAATTGGGAGACATAATTGGGATAGATAGTAAGGATAGATAATTGGGATAGATAGTAAGGATAGATAGTAAGGATAGATAGTAAGAATAGATAATTGGGATAGATAGTAAGGATAGATAGTAAGGACAGATAATTGGGATAGATAATTGGGATAGATAGGAAGGATAGATAGTAAGGATAGATAATTGGGATAGGTAGTAAGGATAGATAATTGGGATAGATAGTAAGGATAGATAGTAAGGATAGATAATTGGGATAGAAAGTAAGGATAGATAATTGGGATAGATAATTGGGATAGATAGTAAGGATAGATAATTGGGCGACATAATTGGGATAGATAGTAAGGATAGATAGTAAGGATAGATAATTGGGAGAGATAATTGGGATAGATAGTAAGAATAGATAATTGGGATAGATAGTAAGGATAGATAGTAAGGACAGATAATTAGGATAGATAATCGGGATAGATAGGAAGGATAGATAGTAAGGATAGATAATTGGGATAGGTAGTAAGGATAGATAATTGGGATAGATAGTAAGAATAGATAATTGGGAGAGATAGTAAGGATAGATAATTGGGATAGATAATTGGGATAGATAGTAAGGATAGATAATTGGGATAGATAGTAAGGATAGATAGTAAGGATAGATAATTGGGAGACATAATTGGGATAGATAGTAACAATAGATAATTGGGAGAGATAATTGGGATAGATAGTAAGGATAGATAATTGGGATAGATAATTGGGAGACATAATTGGGACAGATAGTAAGGATAGATAGTAAGGACAGATAATTGGGAGAGATGATTGGGAGAGATAATTGGGAGAGATAATAAGGATAGATGGGAAGGATAGATAGTGAGGATAGATAGTAAGGAGAGATAGTAAGGATAGATAGTAAGGGTAGATACTTGGGATAGAGAGTAAGGATAGATAATTGGGATAGATAATAAGGATAGATAGTAAGGAGAGATAATTGGGATAGATAGTAAGGATATATAGTATGGACAGATAATTGGGATAGATAGTAAGGATAGATAGTAAGGATAGTAAGGATAGATAGTAAGGATATATAATTGGGATAGATAGTAAGGATAGATAGTAAGGATAGTGAGGATAGATAATTGGGATAGATAGTTAGGATAGTAAGGATCGATAATTGGGATAGATAGTGAGGATAGATAGTAAGGACAGATAATTGGGATAGATGGTAAGGAGAGATAATTGGGAGAAATAATTGGGATAGATAGTAAGGATAGATAATTGGGAGAGATAGTAAGGAGAGATAATTGGGAGAGATAATAAGGTTAGATGGGAAGGATAGATAGTAAGGACAGATAGTAAGGATAGATAGTTGGGAGAGATGATTGGGAGAGATAATTGGGAGAGATAATAAGGATAGATGGGAAGGATAGATAGTAAGGATAGATAGTAAGGAGAGATAGTAAGGATAGATAGTAAGGGTAGATAATTGGGATAGATAGTAAGGATAGATAGTAAGGATAGATAATTGGGAGACATAATTGGGATAGATAGTAACAATAGATAATTGGGAGAGATAATTGGGATAGATAGTAAGGATAGATAATTGGGATAGATAATTGGGAGACATAATTGGGACAGATAGTAAGGATAGATAGTAAGGACAGATAATTGGGAGAGATGATTGGGAGAGATAATTGGGAGAGATAATAAGGATAGATGGGAAGGATAGATAGTGAGGATAGATAGTAAGGAGAGATAGTAAGGATAGATAGTAAGGGTAGATACTTGGGATAGAGAGTAAGGATAGATAATTGGGATAGATAATAAGGATAGATAGTAAGGAGAGATAATTGGGATAGATAGTAAGGATATATAGTATGGACAGATAATTGGGATAGATAGTAAGGATAGATAGTAAGGATAGTAAGGATAGATAGTAAGGATATATAATTGGGATAGATAGTAAGGATAGATAGTAAGGATAGTGAGGATAGATAATTGGGATAGATAGTGAGGATAGATAGTAAGGACAGATAATTGGGATAGATGGTAAGGAGAGATAATTGGGAGAAATAATTGGGATAGATAGTAAGGATAGATAATTGGGAGAGATAGTAAGGAGAGATAATTGGGAGAGATAATAAGGTTAGATGGGAAGGATAGATAGTAAGGACAGATAGTAAGGATAGATAGTTGGGAGAGATGATTGGGAGAGATAATTGGGAGAGATAATAAGGATAGATGGGAAGGATAGATAGTAAGGATAGATAGTAAGGAGAGATAGTAAGGATAGATAGTAAGGGTAGATAATTGGGATAGAGAATAAGGATAGATAATTGGGATAGATAGTAAGGATAGATAGTAAGGAGAGATAATTGGGATAGATAGTAAGGATAGATAGTATGGATATTAAGGATATATAATTGGGATAGATAGTAAGGATAGTAAGGATAGATAGTAAGGATAGATAATTGGGATAGACAGTAAGGATAGATAATTGGGATAGATAGTAAGGATAGATAATTGGGATAGATAGTAAGGATAGATAATTGGGATATATAGTAAGGATAGATAATTGGGATAGATAATTGGGATAGATAGTAAGGATAGATAATTGGGCGACATAATTGGGATAGATAGTAAGGAGAGATAATTGAGAGAGATAATTGGGATAGATAGTAAGGAGAGATAATTGGGAGAGATAGTAAGGAGATATAATTGGGAGAGATAATAAGGATAGATGGTAAGGATAGATAGTAAGGACAGATAGTAAGGATAGATAGTCAGGACAGATAATTGGGAGAGATGATTGGGAGAGATAATTGGGAGAGATAATAAGGATAGATGGGAAGGATAGATAGTAAGGATAGATAGTAAGGAGAGATAGTAAGGATAGATAGTAAGGGTAGATACTTGGGGTAGAGAGTAAGGATAGATAATTGGGATAGACAGTAAGGATAGATAGTAAGGAGAGATAATTGGGATAGATAGTAAGGATAGATAATTGGGATAGATAGTAAGGATAGTAAGGATACATAATTGGGATATATAGTGAGGATAGATAGTAAGGACAGATAGTTGGGATAGATAATTGGGATAGATAGTAAGGATAGATAGTAAGGATAGATAATTGGGATAGATAGTGAGGATAGATAGTAAGGATAGATAGTAAGGATAGATAGTAAGGATAGATAATTGGGATAGATAGTAAGGATAGATAGTAAGGATAGATAATTGGGAGACATAATTGGGATAGATAGTAAGGATAGATAATTGGGATAGATAGTAAGGATAGATAGTAAGGATAGATAATTGGGAGACATAATTGGGATAGATAGTAAGGATAGATAATTGGGAGAGATAGTAAGGATAGATAGTAAGGACAGATAATTGGGAGACATAATTGGGATAGATAGTAAGGATAGATAATTGGGATAGATAGTAAGGATATATAATTGGGATATATAGTAAGGATAGATAATTGGGATAGATAGTAAGGATAGATAGTAAGGATAGATAATTGGGAGACATAATTGGGATAGATAGTGAGGATAGATAATTGGGATAGATAGTAAGGATATATAGTAAGGATAGATAATTGGGAGACATAACTGGGATAGATAGTAAGGATAGATAATTGGGAGAGATAGTAAGGATAGATAGTAAGGACAGATAATTGGGAGACATAATTGGGATAGATAGTAAGGATAGATAATTGGGATAGATAGTAAGGATATATAATTGGGATATATAGTAAGGATAGATAATTGGGATAGATAGTAAGGATAGATAGTAAGGATAGATAATTGGGAGACATAATTGGGATAGATAGTAAGGATAGATAATTGGGATAGATAGTAAGGATAGATAGTAAGGATAGATAGTAAGAATAGATAATTGGGATAGATAGTAAGGATAGATAGTAAGGACAGATAATTGGGATAGATAATTGGGATAGATAGGAAGGATAGATAGTAAGGATAGATAATTGGGATAGGTAGTAAGGATAGATAATTGGGATAGATAGTAAGGATAGATAGTAAGGATAGATAATTGGGATAGAAAGTAAGGATAGATAATTGGGATAGATAATTGGGATAGATAGTAAGGATAGATAATTGGGCGACATAATTGGGATAGATAGTAAGGATAGATAGTAAGGATAGATAATTGGGAGAGATAATTGGGATAGATAGTAAGAATAGATAATTGGGATAGATAGTAAGGATAGATAGTAAGGATAGATAATTAGGATAGATAATCGGGATAGATAGGAAGGATAGATAGTAAGGATAGATAATTGGGATAGGTAGTAAGGATAGATAATTGGGATAGATAGTAAGAATAGATAATTGGGAGAGATAGTAAGGATAGATAATTGGGATAGATAATTGGGATAGATAGTAAGGATAGATAATTGGGATAGATAGTAAGGATAGATAGTAAGGATAGATAATTGGGAGACATAATTGGGATAGATAGTAACAATAGATAATTGGGAGAGATAATTGGGATAGATAGTAAGGATAGATAATTGGGATAGATAATTGGGAGACATAATTGGGACAGATAGTAAGGATAGATAGTAAGGACAGATAATTGGGAGAGATGATTGGGAGAGATAATTGGGAGAGATAATAAGGATAGATGGGAAGGATAGATAGTGAGGATAGATAGTAAGGAGAGATAGTAAGGATAGATAGTAAGGGTAGATACTTGGGATAGAGAGTAAGGATAGATAATTGGGATAGATAATAAGGATAGATAGTAAGGAGAGATAATTGGGATAGATAGTAAGGATATATAGTATGGACAGATAATTGGGATAGATAGTAAGGATAGATAGTAAGGATAGTAAGGATAGATAGTAAGGATATATAATTGGGATAGATAGTAAGGATAGATAGTAAGGATAGTGAGGATAGATAATTGGGATAGATAGTTAGGATAGTAAGGATCGATAATTGGGATAGATAGTGAGGATAGATAGTAAGGACAGATAATTGGGATAGATGGTAAGGAGAGATAATTGGGAGAAATAATTGGGATAGATAGTAAGGATAGATAATTGGGAGAGATAGTAAGGAGAGATAATTGGGAGAGATAATAAGGTTAGATGGGAAGGATAGATAGTAAGGACAGATAGTAAGGATAGATAGTTGGGAGAGATGATTGGGAGAGATAATTGGGAGAGATAATAAGGATAGATGGGAAGGATAGATAGTAAGGATAGATAGTAAGGAGAGATAGTAAGGATAGATAGTAAGGGTAGATAATTGGGATAGATAGTAAGGATAGATAATTGGGAGACATAATTGGGATAGATAGTAACAATAGATAATTGGGAGAGATAATTGGGATAGATAGTAAGGATAGATAATTGGGATAGATAATTGGGAGACATAATTGGGACAGATAGTAAGGATAGATAGTAAGGACAGATAATTGGGAGAGATGATTGGGAGAGATAATTGGGAGAGATAATAAGGATAGATGGGAAGGATAGATAGTGAGGATAGATAGTAAGGAGAGATAGTAAGGATAGATAGTAAGGGTAGATACTTGGGATAGAGAGTAAGGATAGATAATTGGGATAGATAATAAGGATAGATAGTAAGGAGAGATAATTGGGATAGATAGTAAGGATATATAGTATGGACAGATAATTGGGATAGATAGTAAGGATAGATAGTAAGGATAGTAAGGATAGATAGTAAGGATATATAATTGGGATAGATAGTAAGGATAGATAGTAAGGATAGTGAGGATAGATAATTGGGATAGATAGTGAGGATAGATAGTAAGGACAGATAATTGGGATAGATGGTAAGGAGAGATAATTGGGAGAAATAATTGGGATAGATAGTAAGGATAGATAATTGGGAGAGATAGTAAGGAGAGATAATTGGGAGAGATAATAAGGTTAGATGGGAAGGATAGATAGTAAGGACAGATAGTAAGGATAGATAGTTGGGAGAGATGATTGGGAGAGATAATTGTGAGAGATAATAAGGATAGATGGGAAGGATAGATAGTAAGGATAGATAGTAAGGAGAGATAGTAAGGATAGATAGTAAGGGTAGATAATTGGGATAGAGAATAAGGATAGATAATTGGGATAGATAGTAAGGATAGATAGTAAGGAGAGATAATTGGGATAGATAGTAAGGATAGATAGTATGGATATTAAGGATATATAATTGGGATAGATAGTAAGGATAGTAAGGATAGATAGTAAGGATAGATAATTGGGATAGACAGTAAGGATAGATAATTGGGATAGATAGTAAGGATAGATAATTGGGATAGATAGTAAGGATAGATAATTGGGATATATAGTAAGGATAGATAATTGGGATAGATAATTGGGATAGATAGTAAGGATAGATAATTGGGCGACATAATTGGGATAGATAGTAAGGAGAGATAATTGAGAGAGATAATTGGGATAGATAGTAAGGAGAGATAATTGGGAGAGATAGTAAGGAGATATAATTGGGAGAGATAATAAGGATAGATGGTAAGGATAGATAGTAAGGACAGATAGTAAGGATAGATAGTCAGGACAGATAATTGGGAGAGATGATTGGGAGAGATAATTGGGAGAGATAATAAGGATAGATGGGAAGGATAGATAGTAAGGATAGATAGTAAGGAGAGATAGTAAGGATAGATAGCAAGGGTAGATACTTGGGGTAGAGAGTAAGGATAGATAATTGGGATAGACAGTAAGGATAGATAGTAAGGAGAGATAATTGGGATAGATAGTAAGGATAGATAATTGGGATAGATAGTAAGGATAGTAAGGATACATAATTGGGATATATAGTGAGGATAGATAGTAAGGACAGATAGTTGGGATAGATAATTGGGATAGATAGTAAGGATAGATAGTAAGGATAGATAATTGGGATAGATAGTGAGGATAGATAGTAAGGATAGATAGTAAGGATAGATAGTAAGGATAGATAATTGGGAGACATAATTGGGATAGATAGTAAGGATAGATAATTGGGATATATAGTAAGGATAGATAGTAAGGATAGATAATTGGGAGACATAAGTGGGATAGATGGTAAGGATAGATCATTGGGATAGATAGTAAGGATAGATAGTAAGGATAGATAGTATAGATAGATAATTGGGATAGATAGTAAGGATAGTAAGGGTTGATAATTGGGATAGATAGTGAGGATAGATAGTAAGGACAGATAATTGGGATAGATAGTAAGGAGAGATATTTGGGATAGATAGTAAGGATAGATAATTGGGAGAGATAGTAAGGAGAGATAATTGGGAGAGATAATAAGGATAGATGGGAAGAATAGATAGTAAGGACAGATAGTAAGGACAGATAGTAAGGACCGATAATTGGGAGAGATGATTGGGAGAGATAATAAGGATAGATGGGAAAGCTAGATAGTAAGGAGAGATAGTAAGGACAGATAGTAAGGGTAGATAATTGGGATAGAGAGTAAGGATAGATAATTGGGATAGATAGTAAGGATAGATAGTAAGGAGAGATGATTGGGATAGATAGTAAGGATAGATAGTATGGACAGATAATTGGGATAGATAGTAAGGATAGATAGTAAGGATAGTAAGGATAGATAGTAAGGATAGATAGTAAGGATAGTAAGGATAGATAGTAAGGATATATAATTGGGATAGATAGTAAGGATAGATAGTAAGGATAGTAAGGATAGATAATTGGGATAGATAGTAAGGATAGTAAGGATAGATAGTAAGGATAGATAAATGGGATAGACAGTAAGGATAGATAATTGGGATAGATAGTAAGGACAGATAATTGGGATAGATAGTAAGGATAGATAATTGGGATAGATAATTGGGATAGATAGTAAGGATAGATAATTGGGAGAGATAGTAAGGAGATATAATTGGGAGAAATAATAAGGATAGATGGTAAGGATAGATAGTAAGGACAGATAGTAAGGATAGATAGCAAGGACAGATAATTAGGAGAGATGATTGGGAGAGATAATTGGGAGAGATAATAAGGATAGATGGGAAGGATAGATAGTAAGGATAGATAGTAAGTAGAGATAGTAAGGATAGATAGTAAGGGTAGTAAGGATAGATAATTGGGATAGATAGTGAGGATAGATAGTAAGGACAGATAGTTGGGATAGATAATTGGGATAGATAGTAAGGATAGATAGTAAGGATAGATAATTGGGATAGATAGCTAGGATAGATAGTAAGGATAGATAGTAAGGATAGACAGTAAGGATAGATAATTGGGAGACATAATTGGGATAGATAGTAAGGATAGATAATTGGGATAGATAGTAAGGACAGATAGTAAGGATAGATAATTGGGAGACATAATTGGGATAGATAGTAAGGATAGATAATTGGGATAGATAGTAAGGATAGATAGTAAGGATAGATAGTATATATAGATAACTGGGATAGATAGTAAGGATAGTAAGGGCTGATGATTGGGATAGACAGTGAGGATAGATAGTAAGGACAGATAATTGGGATAGATAGTAAGGAGAGATAATTGGGATAGATAGTAAGGAGAGATAATTGGGAGAGATAATAAGGATAGATGGGAAGGATAGATAGTAAGTACAGATAGTAAGGATAGATAGTAAGGACCGATAATTGGGAGAGATGATTGGGAGAGATAATAAGGATAGATGGGAAGGCTAGATAGTAAGGATAGATAGTAAGGAGAGATAGTAAGGACATATAGTAAGGGTACATAATTGGGATAGAGAGCAAGGATAGATAATTGGGATAGATAGTAAGGAGAGATAATCGGGATAGATAGGAAAGATAGATAGTAAGGATAGATAATTGGGATAGGTAGTAAGGACAGATAATTGGGATAGATAGTAAGAATAGATAATTGGGAGAGATAGTAAGGATAGATAATTGGGATAGATAATTGGGATAGATAGTAAGGATAGATAATTGGGATAGATAGTAAGGATAGATAGTAAGGATAGATAATTGGGAGACATAATTGGGATAGATAGTAACGATAGATAATTGGGAGAGAAAATTGGGATAGATAGTAAGGATAGATAATTGGGATAGATAGTAAGGATAGATAATTGGGATATATAGTAAGGATAGATAATTGGGATATATAGTAAGGATAGATAGTTAGGATAGATAATTGGGATAGATAGTAAGGATAGATAATTGGGATAGATAGTAAGGATAGATAATTGGGATAGATAATTGGGATAGATAATTGGGATAGATAGTAAGGATAGATAATTGGGCGACATAATTGGGATAGATAGTAAGGATAGATAGTAATGATAGATAGGAAGGATAGATAATTGGGATAGATAGTAAGGATAGATAGTAAGGATAGATAATTGGGTGACATAATTGGGATAGATAGTAAGAATAGATAATTGGGATAGATAGTAAGGATAGATAGTAAGGACAGATAATTAGGATAGATAATCGGGATAGATAGGAAGGATAGATAGTAAGGATAGATAATTGGGATATAAAGTAAGGATAGATAATTGGGATAGACAGTAAGGATAGATAATTGGGATAGATAGTAAGGATATATAGTAAAGATAGATAGTAAGGATAGTAAGGATAGATAGTAAGGATAGATAGTAAGGATAGATAATTGGGATAGATAGTAAGGATAGATAGTAAGGATAGATAATTGGGAGACATAATTGGGATAGATAGTAAGGATAGATAGTAAGGATATATAATTGGGAGACATAATTGTGATAGATAGTAAGGATAGATAATTGGGATAGATAGTAAGGATAGATAGTAAGGATAGATAATTGGGAGACATAATTGGGATAGATAGTGAGGATAGATAATTGGGATAGATAGTAAGGATAGATAGTAAGGATAGATAATTGGGAGACATAACTGGGATAGATAGTAAGGATAGATAATTGGGAGAGATAGTAAGGATAGATAGTAAGGACAGAGAATTGGGAGACATAATTGGGATAGATAGTAAGAATAGATAATTGGGATAGATAGTAAGGATAGATAGTAAGGACAGATAATTAGGATAGATAATCGGGATAGATAGGAAGGATAGATAGTAAGGATAGATAATTGGGATATAAAGTAAGGATAGATAATTGGGATAGACAGTAAGGATAGATAATTGGGATAGATAGTAAGGATATATAGTAAATATAGATAGTAAGGATAGTAAGGATAGATAGTAAGGATAGATAGTAAGGATAGATAATTGGGATAGATAGTAAGGATAGATAGTAAGGATAGATAATTGGGAGACATAATTGGGATAGATAGTAAGGATAGATAGTAAGGATATATAATTGGGAGACATAATTGTGATAGATAGTAAGGATAGATAATTGGGATAGATAGTAAGGATAGATAGTAAGGATAGATAATTGGGAGACATAATTGGGATAGATAGTGAGGATAGATAATTGGGATAGATAGTAAGGATAGATAGTAAGGATAGATAATTGGGAGACATAACTGGGATAGATAGTAAGGATAGATAATTGGGAGAGATAGTAAGGATAGATAGTAAGGACAGATAATTGGGAGACATAATTGGGATAGATAGTAAGGATAGATAATTGGGATAGATAGTAAGGATAGATAATTGGGATATATAATAAGGATAGATAATTGGGATAGATAGTAAGGATAGATAGTAAGGATAGATAATTGGGAGACATAATTGGGATAGATAGTAAGGATAGATAATTGGGATAGATAGTAAGGATAGATAGTAAGGATAGATAGTAAGAATAGATAATTGGGATAGATAGTAAGGATAGATAGTAAGGACAGATAATTGGATAGATAATTGGGATAGATAGGAAGGATAGATAGTACGGATAGATAATTGGGATAGGTAGTAAGGATAGATAATTGGGATAGATAGTAAGGATAGATAGTAAGGATAGATAATTGGGATAGAAAGTAAGGATAGATAATTGGGATAGACAGTAAGGATAGATAATTGGGATAGATAGTAAGGATAGATAGTAAGGATAAGTATTAAGGAGAGATAGTAAGGATAGATAGTAAGGATAGATAATTGGGATAGATAGTAAGGATAGATAATTGGGATAGATAATTGGGATAGATAGTAAGGATAGATAGTAAGGATAGATAGTAAGGATAGATAATTGGGATAGATAGTAAGGATAGATAGTAAGGATAGATAATTGGGAGACATAATTGGGATAGATAGTAAGGATAGATAATTGGGATAGATAGTAAGGATAGATAGTAAGGATATATAATTGGGAGACATAATTGTGATAGATAGTAAGGATAGATAATTGGGATAGATAGTAAGGATAGATAGTAAGGATAGATAATTGGGAGACATAATTGGGATAGATAGTGAGGATAGATAATTGGGATAGATAGTAAGGATAGATAGTAAGGATAGATAATTGGGAGACATAACTGGGATAGATAGTAAGGATAGATAATTGGGAGAGATAGTAAGGATAGATAGTAAGGACAGATAATTGGGAGACATAATTGGGATAGATAGTAAGGGTAGATAATTGGGATAGATAGTAAGGATAGATAATTGGGATATATAATAAGGATAGATAATTGGGATAGATAGTAAGGATAGATAGTAAGGATAGATAATTGGGAGACATAATTGGGATAGATAGTAAGGATAGATAATTGGGATAGATAGTAAGGATAGATAGTAAGGATAGATAGTAAGAATAGATAATTGGGATAGATAGTAAGGATAGATAGTAAGGACAGATAATTGGGATAGATAATTGGGATAGATAGGAAGGATAGATAGTACGGATAGATAATTGGGATAGGTAGTAAGGATAGATAATTGGGATAGATAGTAAGGATAGATAGTAAGGATAGATAATTGGGATAGAAAGTAAGGATAGATAATTGGGATAGACAGTAAGGATAGATAATTGGGATAGATAGTAAGGATAGATAGTAAGGATAAGTATTAAGGAGAGATAGTAAGGATAGATAGTAAGGATAGATAATTGGGATAGATACTAAGGATAGATAATTGGGATAGATAATTGGGATAGATAGTAAGGATAGATAGTAAGGATAGATAGTAAGGATAGATAATTGGGATAGATAGTAAGGATAGATAGTAAGGATAGATAATTGGGAGACATAATTGGGATAGATAGTAAGGATAGATAATTGGGATAGATAGTAAGGATAGATAGTAAGGATAGATAATTGGGAGACATAATTGGGATAGATAGTAAGGATAGATAATTGGGAGAGATAGTAAGGATAGATAGTAAGGACAGATAATTGGGAGACATAATTGGGATAGATAGTAAGGATAGATAATTGGGATAGATAGTAAGGATAGATAATTGGGATCTATAGTAAGGATAGATAATTGGGATAGATAGTAAGGATAGATAATTGGGATAGATAATTGGGATAGATAGTAAGGATAGATAGTAAGGATAGATAGTAAGGATAGATAATTGGGATAGATAGTAAGGATAGATAGTAAGGATAGATAATTGGGAGACATAATTGGGATAGATAGTAAGGATAGATAATTGGGACAGATAGTAAGGATAGATAGTAAGGATAGATAATTGGGAGACATAATTGGGATAGATAGTAAGGATAGATAATTGGGAGAGATAGTAAGGATAGATAGTAAGGACAGATAATTGGGATACATAATTGGGATAGATAGTAAGGATAGATAATTGGGATAGATAGTAAGGATAGATAATTGGGATATATAGTAAGGTTAGATAATTGGGATAGATAGTAAGGATAGATAGTAAGGATAGATAATTGGGAGACATAATTGGGATAGATAGTAAGGATAGATAATTGGTATAGATAGTAAGGATAGATAGTAAGAATAGATAATTGGGATAGATAGTAAGGATAGATAGTAAGGACAGATAATTGGGATAGATAATCGGGATAGATAGGAAGGATAGATAGTAAGGATAGATAATTGGGATAGGTAGTAAGGATAGATAATTGGGATAGATAGTAAGAATAGATAATTGGGAGAGATAGTAAGGATAGATAATTGGGATAGATAATTGGGATAGATAGTAAGGATAGATAATTGGGATAGATAGTAAGGATAGATAGTAAGGATAGATAATTGGGAGACATAATTGGGATAGATAGTAACGATAGATAATTGGGAGAGATAATTGGGATAGATAGTAAGGATAGATAATAAGGGATAGATAGTAAGGATAGATACTTGGGATATATAGTAAGGATAGATAATTGGAATAGATAGTAAGGATAGATAATTGGGATAGATAGTAAGGATAGATAATTGGGATAGATAATTGGGATAGATAGTAAGGATAGATAATTGGGCGACATAATTAGGATAGATAGTAAGGATAGATAGTAATGAGAGATAGTAAGGATAGATAATTGGGATAGATAGTAAGGATAGATAGTAAGGATAGATAATTGGGAGACATAATTGGGATAGATAGTAAGAATAGATAATTGGGATAGATAGTAAGGATAGATAGTAAGGACAGATAATTAGGATAGATAATCGGGATAGATAGGAAGGATAGATAGTAAGGATAGATAATTGGGATATGTAGTAAGGATAGATAATTGGGATAGATAGTAAGAATAGATAATTGGGAGAGATAGTAAGGATAGATAATTGGGATAGATAATTGGGATAGATAGTAAGGATAGATAATTGGGATAGATAGTAAGGATAGATAGCAAGGATAGATAATTGGGAGACATAATTGGGATAGATAGTAACGATAGATAATTGGGAGAGATAATTGGGATAGATAGTAAGGATAGATAATTGGGATAGATAGTAAGGATAGATAATTGGGATATATAGTAAGGATAGATAATTGGGATAGATAGTAAGGATAGATAGTAAGGATAGATAATTGGGATAGATAGTAAGGATAGATAATTGGGATAGATAGTAAGGATAGATAATTGGGATAGATAATTGGGATAGATAGTAAGGATAGATAATTAGGCGACATAAATGGGATAGATAGTAAGGATAGATAGTAATGATAGATAGTAAGGATAGATAATTGGGATAGATAGTAAGGATAGATAGTAAGGATAGATAATTGGGAGACATAATTGGGATAGATAGTAAGGATAGATAGTAAGGATAGATAATTGGGAGACATAATTGGGACAGATAGTAAGGATAGATAGTAAGGACAGATAATTGGGAGAGATGATTGGGAGAGATAATTGGGAGAGATAATAAGGATAGATGGGAAGGATAGATAGTGAGGATAGATAGTAAGGAGAGATAGTAAGGATAGATAGTAAGGGTAGATACTTGGGATAGAGAGTAAGGATAGATAATTGGGATAGATAATAAGGATAGATAGTAAGGAGAGATAATTGGGATAGATAGTAAGGATATATAGTATGGACAGATAATTGGGATAGATAGTAAGGATAGATAGTAAGGATAGTAAGGATAGATAGTAAGGATATATAATTGGGATAGATAGTAAGGATAGATAGTAAGGATAGTGAGGATAGATAATTGGGATAGATAGTTAGGATAGTAAGGATCGATATTGGGATAGATAGTGAGGATAGATAGTAAGGACAGATAATTGGGATAGATGGTAAGGAGAGATAATTGGGAGAAATAATTGGGATAGATAGTAAGGATAGATAATTGGGAGAGATAGTAAGGAGAGATAATTGGGAGAGATAATAAGGTTAGATGGGAAGGATAGATAGTAAGGACAGATAGTAAGGATAGATAATTGGGAGAGATGATTGGGAGAGATAATTGGGAGAGATAATAAGGATAGATGGGAAGGATAGATAGTAAGGATAGATAGTAAGGAGAGATAGTAAGGATAGATAGTAAGGGTAGATAATTGGGATAGAGAATAAGGATAGATAATTGGGATAGATAGTAAGGATAGATAGTAAGGAGAGATAATTGGGATGGATAGTAAGGATAGATAGTATGGACAGATAATTGGGATAGATAGTAAGGATAGATAGTAAGGATAGTAAGGATAGATAGTAAGTATATGTAATTGGGATAGATAGTAAGAATAGATAGTAAGGATAGTAAGGATAGATAATTGGGATAGATAGTAAGGATAGTAAGGATAGATAGTAAGGATAGATAATTGGGATAGACAGTAAGGATAGATAATTGGGATAGATAGTAAGGATAGATAATTGGGATAGATAGTAAGGATAGATAATTGGGATATATAGTAAGGATAGATAATTGGGATAGATAATTGGGATAGATAGTAAGGATAGAAAATTGGGCGACATAATTGGGATAGATAGTAAGGAGAGATAATTGAGAGAGATAATTGGGATAGATAGTAAGGAGAGATAATTGGGAGAGATAGTAAGGAGATATAATTGGGAGAGATAAAAAGGATAGATGGTAAGGATAGATAGTAAGGACAGATAGTAAGGATAGATAGTCAGGACAGATAATTGGGAGAGATGATTGGGAGAGATAATTGGGAGAGTTAATAAGGATAGATGGGAAGGATAGATAGTAAGGATAGATAGTAAGGAGAGATAGTAAGGATAGATAGTAAGGGTAGATACTTGGGATAGAGAGTAAGGATAGATAATTGGGATAGATAGTAAGGATAGATAGTAAGGATAGATAATTGGAGACATAATTGGGATAGATAGTGAGGATAGATAATTGGGATAGATAGTAAGGATAGATAGTAAGGATAGATAATTGGGAGACATAGCTGGATAGATAGTAAGGATAGATAATTGGGAGAGATAGTAAGGACAGATAGTAAGGACAGATAATTGGGAGACATAATTGGGATAGATAGTAAGGATAGATAATTGGGATAGATAGTAATGATAGATAATTGGGATATATAGTAAGGATAGATAATTGGGATAGATAGTAAGGATAGATAGTAAGGATAGATAATTGGAAGACATAATTGGGATAGATAGTAAGGATAGATAATTGGGATAGATAGTAAGGATAGATAGTAAGGACAGATAATTGGGATAGATAATTGGGATAGATAGGAAGGATAGATAGTACGGATAGATAATTGGGATAGGTAGTAAGGATAGATAATTGGGATAGATAGTAAGGATAGATAGTAAGGATAGATAATTTGGATAGAAAGTAAGGATAGATAATTGGGATAGACAGTAAGGATAGATAATTGGGATAGATAGTAAGGATAGATAGTAAGGATAAGTATTAAGGATAGATAGTAAGGATAGATATTAATGATATATAGTAAGGATAGATAATTGGGATAGATAGTAAGGATAGATAATTGGGATAGATAATTGGGATAGATAGTAAGGATAGATAGTAAGGATAGATAGTAAGGATAGATAATTGGATAGATAGTAAGGATATATAGTAAGGATAGATAATTGGGAGACATAATTGGGATAGATAGTAAGGATAGATAATTGGGATAGATAGTAAGGATAGATAGTAAGGATAGATAATTGGGAGACATAATTGGGATAGATAGTAAGGATAGATAATTGGTATAGATAGTAAGGATAGATAGTAAGAATAGATAATTGGGATAGATAGTAAGGATAGATAGTAAGGACAGATAATTGGGATAGATAATCGGGATAGATAGGAAGGATAGGTAGTAAGGATAGATAATTGGGATAGATAGTAAGAATAGATAATTGGGAGAGATAGTAAGGATAGATAATTGGGATAGATAATTGGGATAGATAGTAAGGAGAGATAATTGGGATAGATAGTAAGGATAGATAGTAAGGATAGATAATTGGGAGACATAATTGGGATAGATAGTAACGATAGATAATTAGGAGAGATAATTGGGATAGATAGTGATGATAGATAATTGGGATAGATAGTAAGGATAGATAGTCAGGACAGATAATTGAGAGAGATAATAAGGATAGATGGTAAGGATAGATAGTAAGGACAGATAGTAAGGATAGATAGTCAGGACATATAATTGGGAGAGATGATTGGGAGAGATAATTGGGAGAGATAATTGGGAGAGATAATAAGGATAAATGGGAAGGATAGATAGTAAGGATAGATAGTAAGGAGAGATAGTGAAGATAGATAGTAAGGGTAGATACTTGGGATAGAGAGTAAGGATAGATAATTGGGATAGATAATAAGGATAGATAGTAAGGAGAGATAATTGGGATAGATAGTAAGGATATATAGTATGGACAGATAATTGGGATAGATAGTAAGGATAGATAGTAAGGATAGTAAGGATAGATAGTAAGGATATATAATTGGGATAGATAGTAAGGATAGATAGTAAGGATAGTGAGGATAGATAATTGGGATAGATAGTTAGGATAGTAAGGATCGATAATTGGGATAGATAGTGAGGATAGATAGTAAGGACAGATAATTGGGATAGATGATAAGGAGAGATAATTGGGAGAAATAATTGGGATAGATAGTAAGGATAGATAATTGGGAGAGATAGTAAGGAGAGATAATTGGGAGAGATAATAAGGTTAGATGGGAAGGATAGATAGTAAGGACAGATAGTAAGGATAGATAATTGGGAGAGATGATTGGGAGAGATAATTGGGAGAGATAATAAGGATAGATGGGAAGGATAGATAGTAAGGATAGATAGTAAGGAGAGATAGTAAGGATAGATAGTAAGGGTAGATAATTGGGATAGAGAATAAGGATAGATAATTGGGATAGATAGTAAGGATAGATAGTAAGGAGAGATAATTGGGATGGATAGTAAGGATAGATAGTATGGACAGATAATTGGGATAGATAGTAAGGATAGATAGTAAGGATAGTAAGGATAGATAGTAAGGATATATAATTGGGATAGATAGTAAGAATAGATAGTAAGGATAGTAAGGATAGATAATTGGGATAGATAGTAAGGATAGTAAGGATAGATAGTAAGGATAGATAATTGGGATAGACAGTAAGGATAGATAATTGGGATAGATAGTAAGGATAGATAATTGGGATATATAGTAAGGATAGATAATTGGATAGATAATTGGGATAGATAGGAAGGATAGATAGTAAGGATAGATAATTGGGATATGTAGTAAGGATAGATAATTGGGATAGATAGTAAGAATAGATAATTGGGAGAGATAGTAAGGATAGATAATTGGGATAGATAATTGGGATAGATAGTAAGGATAGATAATTGGGATAGATAGTAAGGATAGATAGCAAGGATAGATAATTGGGAGACATAATTGGGATAGATAGTAACGATAGATAATTGGGAGAGATAATTGGGATAGATAGTAAGGATAGATAATTGGGATAGATAGTAAGGATAGATAATTGGGATATATAGTAAGGATAGATAATTGGGATAGATAGTAAGGATAGATAGTAAGGATAGATAATTGGGATAGATAGTAAGGATAGATAATTGGGATAGATAGTAAGGATAGATAATTGGGATAGATAATTGGGATAGATAGTAAGGATAGATAATTAGGTGACATAAATGGGATAGATAGTAAGGATAGATAGTAATGATAGATAGTAAGGATAGATAATTGGGATAGATAGTAAGGATAGATAGTAAGGATAGATAATTGGGAGACATAATTGGGATAGATAGTAAGGATAGATAGTAAGGATAGATAATTGGGAGACATAATGGGACAGATAGTAAGGATAGATAGTAAGGACAGATAATTGGGAGAGATGATTGGGAGAGATAATTGGGGAGAGATAATAAGGATAGATGGGAAGGATAGATAGTGAGGATAGATAGTAAGGAGAGATAGTAAGGATAGATAGTAAGGGTAGATACTTGGGATAGAGAGTAAGGATAGATAATTGGGATAGATAATAAGGATAGATAGTAAGGAGAGATAATTGGGATAGATAGTAAGGATATATAGTATGGACAGATAATTGGGATAGATAGTAAGGATAGATAGTAAGGATAGTAAGGGTAGATAGTAAGGATATATAATTGGGATAGATAGTAAGGATAGATAGTAAGGATAGTGAGGATAGATAATTGGGATAGATAGTTAGGATAGTAAGGATCGATAATTGGGATAGATAGTGAGGATAGATAGTAAGGACAGATAATTGGTATAGATGGTAAGGAGAGATAATTGGGAGAAATAATTGGGATAGATAGTAAGGATAGATAATTGGGAGAGATAGTAAGGAGAGATAATTGGGAGAGATAATAAGGTTAGATGGGAAGGATAGATAGTAAGGACAGATAGTAAGGATAGATAATTGGGAGAGATGATTGGGAGAGATAATTGGGAGAGATAATAAGAATAGATGGGAAGGATAGATAGTAAGGATAGATAGTAAGGAGAGATAGTAAGGATAGATAGTAAGGGTAGATAATTGGGATAGAGAATAAGGATAGATAATTGGGATAGATAGTAAGGATAGATAGTAAGGAGAGATAATTGGGATGGATAGTAAGGATAGATAGTATGGACAGATAATTGGGATAGATAGTAAGGATAGATAGTAAGGATAGTAAGGATAGATAGTAAGGATATATAATTGGGATAGATAGTAAGAATAGATAGTAAGGATAGTAAGGATAGATAATTGGATAGATAGTAAGGATAGTAAGGATAGATAGTAAGGATAGATAATTGGGATAGACAGTAAGGATAGATAATTGGGATAGATAGTAAGGATAGATAATTGGGATAGATAGTAAGGATAGATAATTGGGATATATAGTAAGGATAGATAATTGGGATAGATAATTGGGATAGATAGTAAGGATAGAAAATTGGGCGACATAATTGGGATAGATAGTAAGGAGAGATAATTGAGAGAGATAATTGGGATAGATAGTAAGGAGAGATAATTGGGAGAGATAGTAAGGAGATATAATTGGGAGAGATAAAAAGGATAGATGGTAAGGATAGATAGTAAGGACAGATAGTAAGGATAGATAGTCAGGACAGATAATTGGGAGAGATGATTGGGAGAGATAATTGGGAGAGTTAATAAGGATAGATGGGAAGGATAGATAGTAAGGATAGATAGTAAGGAGAGATAGTAAGGATAGATAGTAAGGGTAGATACTTGGGATAGAGAGTAAGGATAGATAATTGGGATAGATAGTAAGGATAGATAGTAAGGATTGATAATTGGGAGACATAATTGGGATAGATAGTGAGGATAGATAATTGGGATAGATAGTAAGGATAGATAGTAAGGATAGATAATTGGGAGACATAACTGGGATAGATAGTAAGGATAGATAATTGGGAGAGATAGTAAGGACAGATAGTAAGGACAGATAATTGGGAGACATATTTGGGATAGATAGTAAGGATAGATAATTGGGATAGATAGTAATGATAGATAATTGGGATATATAGTAAGGATAGATAATTGGGATAGATAGTAAGGATAGATAGTAAGGATAGATAATTGGAAGACATAATTGGGATAGATAGTAAGGATAGATAATTGGGATATATAGTAAGGATAGATAGTAAGGACAGATAATTGGGATAGATAATTGGGATAGATAGGAAGGATAGATAGTACGGATAGATAATTGGGATAGGTAGTAAGGATAGATAATTGGGATAGATAGTAAGGATAGATAGTAAGGATAGATAATTTGGATAGAAAGTAAGGATAGATAATTGGGATAGACAGTAAGGATAGATAATTGGGATAGATAGTAAGGATAGATAGTAAGGATAAGTATTAAGGATAGATAGTAAGGATAGATATTAAGGATAGATAGTAAGGATAGATAATTGGGATAGATAGTAAGGATAGATAATTGGGATAGATAATTGGGATAGATAGTAAGGATAGATAGTAAGGATAGATAATTGGGATAGATAGTAAGGATAGATAGTAAGGATAGATAATTGGGAGACATAATTGGGATAGATAGTAAGGATAGATAATTGGGATAGATAGTAAGGATAGATAGTAAGGATAGATAATTGGGAGACATAATTGGGATAGATAGTAAGGATAGATAATTGGTATAGATAGTAAGGATAGATAGTAAGAATAGATAATTGGTATATATAGTAAGGATAGATAGTAAGGACAGATAATTGGGATAGATAATCGGGATAGATAGGAAGGATAGATAGTAAGGATAGATAATTGGATAGGTAGTAAGGATAGATAATTGGGATAGATAGTAAGAATAGATAATTGGGAGAGATAGTAAGGATAGATAATTGGGATAGATAATTGGGATAGATAGTAAGGAGAGATAATTGGGATAGATAGTAATGATAGATAATTGGGATATATAGTAAGGATAGATAATTGGGATAGATAGTAAGGATAGATAGTAAGGATAGATAATTGGAAGACATAATTGGGATAGATAGTAAGGATAGATAATTGGGATATATAGTAAGGATAGATAGTAAGGACAGATAATTGGGATAGATAATTGGGATAGATAGGAAGGATAGATAGTACGGATAGATAATTGGGATAGGTAGTAAGGATAGATAATTGGGATAGATAGTAAGGATAGATAGTAAGGATAGATAATTTGGATAGAAAGTAAGGATAGATAATTGGGATAGACAGTAAGGATAGATAATTGGGATAGATAGTAAGGATAGATAGTAAGGATAAGTATTAAGGATAGATAGTAAGGATAGATATTAAGGATAGATAGTAAGGATAGATAATTGGGATAGATAGTAAGGATAGATAATTGGGATAGATAATTGGGATAGATAGTAAGGATAGATAGTAAGGATAGATAGTAAGGATAGATAATTGGGATAGATAGTAAGGATAGATAGTAAGGATAGATAATTGGGAGACATAATTGGGATAGATAGTAAGGATAGATAATTGGGATAGATAGTAAGGATAGATAGTAAGGATAGATAATTGGGAGACATAATTGGGATAGATAGTAAGGATAGATAATTGGTATAGATAGTAAGGATAGATAGTAAGAATAGATAATTGGTATATATAGTAAGGATAGATAGTAAGGACAGATAATTGGGATAGATAATCGGGATAGATAGGAAGGATAGATAGTAAGGATAGATAATTGGGATAGGTAGTAAGGATAGATAATTGGGATAGATAGTAAGAATAGATAATTGGGAGAGATAGTAAGGATAGATAATTGGGATAGATAATTGGGATAGATAGTAAGGAGAGATAATTGGGATAGATAGTAAGGATAGATAGTAAGGATAGATAATTGGGAGACATAATTGGGATAGATAGTAACGATAGATAATTAGGAGAGATAATTGGGATAGATAGTGATGATAGATAATTGGGATAGATAGTAAGGATAGATAGTCAGGACAGATAATTGGGAGAGATAATAAGGATAGATGGTAAGGATAGATAGTAAGGACAGATAGTAAGGATAGATAGTCAGGACATATAATTGGGAGAGATGATTGGGAGAGATAATTGGGAGAGATAATTGGGAGAGATAATAAGGATAAATGGGAAGGATAGATAGTAAGGATAGATAGTAAGGAGAGATAGTAAGGATAGATAGTAAGGGTAGATACTTGGGATAGAGAGTAAGGATAGATAATTGGGATAGATAGTAAGGATAGATAGTAAGGATAGATAATTGGGAGACATAATTGGGATAGATAGTGAGGATAGATAATTGGGATAGATAGTAAGGATAGATAGTAAGGATAGATAATTGGGAGACATAACTGGGATAGATAGTAAGGATAGATAATTGGGAGAGATAGTAAGGATAGATAGTAAGGACAGATAATTGGGAGACATAATTGGGATAGATAGTAAGGATAGATAGTAAGGAGAGATAGTAAGGATAGATAGTAAGGATAGATAATTGGGATATATAGTAAGGATAGATAATTGGGATAGATAGTAAGGATATATAGTAAGGATAGATAGTAAGAATAGATAATTGGGATAGATAGTAAGGATATATAGTAAGGACAGATAATTGGGATAGATAATTGGGATAGATAGGAAGGATAGATAGTACGGATAGATAATTGGGATAGGTAGTAAGGATAGATAATTGGGATAGATAGTAAGGATAGATAGTAAGGATAGATAATTGGGATAGAAAGTAAGGATAGATAATTGGGATAGATAGTAAGGATAGATAGTAAGGAGAAGTATTAAGGATAGATAGTAAGGATAGATAGTAAGGATAGATAATTGGGATAGATAGTAAGGATAGATAATTGGGATAGATAATTGGGATAGATAGTAAGGATAGATAGTAAGGATAGATAATTGGGAGACATAATTGGGATAGATAGTAAGGATAGATAATTGGGATAGATAGTAAGGATAGATAGTAAGGATAGATAATTGGGAGACATAATTGGGATAGATAGTAAGGATAGATAATTGGGAGAGATAGTAAGGATAGATACTTGGGATAGAGAGTAAGGATAGATAATTGGGATAGATAGTAAGGATAGATAGTAAGGATATATAATTGGGAGACATAATTGGGATAGATAGTGAGGATAGATAATTGGGATAGATAGTAAGGATAGATAGTAAGGATAGATAATTGGGAGACATAACTGGGATAGATAGTAAGGATAGATAATTGGGAGAGATAGTAAGGACAGATAGTAAGGACAGATAATTGGGAGACATAATTGGGATAGATAGTAAGGATAGATAATTGGGATAGATAGTAAGGATAGATAATTGGGATATATAGTAAGGATATATAATTGGGATAGATAGTAAGGATAGATAGTAAGGAGAAGTATTAACGATAGATAGTAAGGATAGATAGTAAGGATAGATAGTAAGGATAGATAATTGGGATAGATAGTAAGGATAGATAATTGGGATAGATAATTGGGATAGATAGTAAGGATAGATAGTAAGGATAGATAGTAAGGATAGATAATTGGGATAGATAGTAAGGATAGAAGGTAAGGATAGATAATTGGGAGACATAATTGGGATAGATAGTAAGGATAGATAATTGGGATAGATAGTAAGGATAGATAGTAAGGATAGATAATTGGGAGACATAATTGGGATAGATAGTAAGGATAGATAATTGGGAGAGATAGTAAGGATAGATACTTGGGATAGAGAGTAAGGATAGATAATTGGGATAGATAGTAAGGATAGATAGTAAGGATAGATAATTGGGAGACATAATTGGGATAGATAGTGAGGATAGATAATTGGGATAGATAGTAAGGATAGATAGTAAGGATAGATAATTGGGAGACATAACTGGGATAGATAGTAAGGATATATAATTGAGAGAGATAGTAAGGACAGATAGTAAGGACAGATAATTGGGAGACATAATTGGGATAGATAGTAAGGATAGATAATTGGGATAGATAGTAAGGATAGATAATTGGGATATATAGTAAGGATAGATAATAGGGATAGATAGTAAGGATAGATAGTAAGGATAGATAATTGGGAGACATAATTGGGATAGATAGTAAGGATAGATAATTGGGATAGATAGTAAGGATAGATAGTAAGGACAGATAATTGGGATAGATAATTGGGATAGATAGGAAGGATAGATAGTACGGATAGATAATTGGGATAGGTAGTAAGGATAGATAATTGGGATAGATAGTAAGGATAGATAGTAAGGATAGATAATTTGGATAGAAAGTAAGGATAGATAATTGGGATAGACAGTAAGGATAGATAATTGGGATAGATAGTAAGGATAGATAGTAAGGATAAGTATTAAGGATAGATAGTAAGGATAGATAGTAAGGATAGATAGTAAGGATAGATAGTAAGGATAGATAATTGGGATATATAATTGGGATAGATAGTAAGGATAGATAGTAAGGACAGATAATTGGGATAGATAATCGGGATAGATAGGAAGGATAGATAGTAAGGATAGATAATTGGGATAGATAGTAAGGATAGATAGTAAGGATAGATAATTGGGAGACATAATTGGGATAGATAGTAACGATAGATAATTAGGAGAGATAATTGGGATAGATAGTGCTGATAGATAATTGGGATAGATAGTCAGGACAGATAATTGGGAGAGATAATAAGGATAGATGGTAAGGATAGATAGTAAGGAGAGATAGTAAGGATAGATAGTAAGGGTAGATACTTGGGATAGAGAGTAAGGATAGATAATTGGGATAGATAGTAAGGATAGATAGTAAGGATAGATAATTGGGAGACATAATTGGGATAGATAGTGAGGATAGATAATTGGGATAGATAGTAAGGATAGATAGTAAGGATAGATAATTGGGAGACATAACTGGGATAGATAGTAAGGATAGATAATTGGGATAGATAGTAAGAATAGATCATTGGGAGAGATAGTAAGGATAGATAATTGGGATAGATAATTGGGATAGATAGTAAGGAGAGATAATTGGGATAGATAGTAAGGATAGATAGTAAGGATAGATAATTGGGAGACATAATTGGGATAGATAGTAACGATAGATAATTAGGAGAGATAATTGGGATAGATAGTGCTGATAGATAATTGGGATAGATAGTCAGGACAGATAATTGGGAGAGATAATAAGGATAGATGGTAAGGATAGATAGTAAGGAGAGATAGTAAGGATAGATAGTAAGGGTAGATACTTGGGATAGAGAGTAAGGATAGATAATTGGGATAGATAGTAAGGATAGATAGTAAGGATAGATAATTGGGAGACATAATTGGGATAGATAGTGAGGATAGATAATTGGGATAGATAGTAAGGATAGATAGTAAGGATAGATAATTGGGAGACATAACTGGGATAGATAGTAAGGATAGATAATTGGGAGAGATAGTAAGGATAGATAGTAAGGACAGATAATTGGGAGACATAATTGGGATAGATAGTAAGGGTAGATAATTGGGATAGATAGTAAGGATATATAATTGGGATATATAGTAAGGATAGATAATTGGGATACATAGTAAGGATAGATAGTAAGGATAGATAGTAAGAATAGATAATTGGGGTAGATAGTAAGGATAGATAGTAAGGACAGATAATTGGGATAGATAATTGGGATAGATAGGAAGGATAGATAGTACGGATAGATAATTGGGATAGGTAGTAATGATACATAATTGGGATAGATAGTAAGGATAGATAGTAAGGATAGACAATTGGGATAGAAAGTAAGGATAGATAATTGGGATAGATAGTAAGGATAGATAGTAAGGAGAAGTATTAAGGATAGATAGTAAGGATAGATAGTAAGGATAGATAGTAAGGATAGATAATTGGGATAGATAGTAAGGATAGATAATTGGGATAGATAATTGGGATAGATAGTAAGGATAGATAGTAAGGATAGATAGTAAGGATAGATAATTGGGATAGATAGTAAGGATAGATAGTAAGGATAGATAATTGGGAGACATAATTGGGATAGATAGTAAGGATAGATAATTGGGATAGATAGTAAGGATAGATAGTAAGGATAGATAATTGGGAGACATAATTGGGATAGATAGTAAGGATAGATAATTGGGAGAGATAGTAAGGATAGATACTTGGGATAGAGAGTAAGGATAGATAATTGGGATAGATAGTAAGGATAGATAGTAAGGATAGATAATTGGGAGACATAATTGGGATAGATAGTGAGGATAGATAATTGGGATAGATAGTAAGGATAGATAGTAAGGATAGATAATTGGGAGACATAACTGGGATAGATAGTAAGGATAGATAATTGGGAGAGATAGTAAGGACAGATGGTAAGGACAGATAATTGGGAGACATAATTGGGATAGATAGTAAGGATAGATAATTGGGATAGATAGTAAGGATAGATAATTGGGATATATAGTAAGGATAGATAATTGGGATAGATAGTAAGGATAGATAGTAAGGAGAAGTATTAACGATAGATAGTAAGGATAGATAGTAAGGATAGATAGTAAGGATAGATAATTGGGATAGATAGTAAGGATAGATAATTGGGATAGATAATTGGGATAGATAGTAAGGATAGATAGTAAGGATAGATAGTAAGGATAGATAATTGGGATAGATAGTAAGGATAGATAGTAAGGATAGATAATTGGGAGACATAATTGGGATAGATAGTAAGGATAGATAATTGGGATAGATAGTAAGGATAGATAATTGGGATAGATAATTGGGATAGATAGTAAGGATAGATAGTAAGGATAGATAGTAAGGAGAGATAATTGGGATAGATAGTAAGGATAGATAGTAAGGATAGATAATTGGGAGACATAATTGGGATAGATAGTAACGATAGATAATTAGGAGAGATAATTGGGATAGATAGTGATGATAGATAATTGGGATAGATAGTAAGGATAGATAGTCAGGACAGATAATTGGGAGAGATAATAAGGATAGATGGTAAGGATAGATAGTAAGGACAGATAGTAAGGATAGATAGTCAGGACATATAATTGGGAGAGATGATTGGGAGAGATAATTGGGAGAGATAATTGGGAGAGATAATAAGGATAAATGGGAAGGATAGATAGTAAGGATAGATAGTAAGGAGAGATAGTAAGGATAGATAGTAAGGGTAGATACTTGGGATAGAGAGTAAGGATAGATAATTGGGATAGATAGTAAGGATAGATAGTAAGGATAGATAATTGGGAGACATAATTGGGATAGATAGTGAGGATAGATAATTGGGATAGATAGTAAGGATAGATAGTAAGGATAGATAATTGGGAGACATAACTGGGATAGATAGTAAGGATAGATAATTGGGAGAGATAGTAAGGATAGATAGTAAGGACAGATAATTGGGAGACATAATTGGGATAGATAGTAAGGATAGATAATTGGGATAGATAGTAAGGATAGATAATTGGGATATATAGTAAGGATAGATAATTGGGATAGATAGTAAGGATATATAGTAAGGATAGATAGTAAGAATAGATAATTGGGATAGATAGTAAGGATAGATAGTAAGGACAGATAATTGGGATAGATAATTGGGATAGATAGGAAGGATAGATAGTACGGATAGATAATTGGGATAGGTAGTAAGGATAGATAATTGGGATAGATAGTAAGGATAGATAGTAAGGATAGATAATTGGGATAGAAAGTAAGGATAGATAATTGGGATAGATAGTAAGGATAGATAGTAAGGAGAAGTATTAAGGATAGATAGTAAGGATAGATAGTAAGGATAGATAGTAAGGATAGATAATTGGGATAGATAGTAAGGATAGATAATTGGGATAGATAATTGGGATAGATAGTAAGGATAGATAGTAAGGATAGATAATTGGGATAGATAGTAAGGATAGATAGTAAGGATAGATAATTGGGAGACATAATTGGGATAGATAGTAAGGATAGATAATTGGGATAGATAGTAAGGATAGATAGTAAGGATAGATAATTGGGAGACATAATTGGGATAGATAGTAAGGATAGATAATTGGGAGAGATAGTAAGGATAGATACTTGGGATAGAGAGTAAGGATAGATAATTGGGATAGATAGTAAGGATAGATAGTAAGGATAGATAACTGGGAGACATAATTGGGATAGATAGTGAGGATAGATAATTGGGATAGATAGTAAGGATAGATAGTAAGGATAGATAATTGGGAGACATAACTGGGATAGATAGTAAGGATAGATAATTGGGAGAGATAGTAAGGACAGATAGTAAGGACAGATAATTGGGAGACATAATTGGGATAGATAGTAAGGATAGATAATTGGGATAGATAGTAAGGATAGATAATTGGGATATATAGTAAGGATAGATAATTGGGATAGATAGTAAGGATAGATAGTAAGGAGAAGTATTAACGATAGATAGTAAGGATAGATAGTAAGGATAGATAGTAAGGATAGATAATTGGGATAGATAGTAAGGATAGATAATTGGGATAGATAATTGGGATAGATAGTAAGGATAGATAGTAAGGATAGATAGTAAGGATAGATAATTGGGATAGATAGTAAGGATAGATAGTAAGGATAGATAATTGGGAGACATAATTGGGATAGATAGTAAGGATAGATAATTGGGATAGATAGTAAGGATAGATAGTAAGGATAGATAATTGGGAGACATAATTGGGATAGATAGTAAGGATAGATAATTGGGAGAGATAGTAAGGATAGATACTTGGGATAGAGAGTAAGGATAGATAATTGGGATAGATAGTAAGGATAGATAGTAAGGATAGATAATTGGGAGACATAATTGGGATAGATAGTGAGGATAGATAATTGGGATAGATAGTAAGGATAGATAGTAAGGATAGATAATTGGGAGACATAACTGGGATAGATAGTAAGGATATATAATTGAGAGAGATAGTAAGGACAGATAGTAAGGACAGATAATTGGGAGACATAATTGGGATAGATAGTAAGGATAGATAATTGGGATAGATAGTAAGGATAGATAATTGGGATATATAGTAAGGATAGATAATTGGGATAGATAGTAAGGATAGATAGTAAGGATAGATAATTGGGAGACATAATTGGGATAGATAGTAAGGATAGATAATTGGGATAGATAGTAAGGATAGATAATTGGGATAGATAGTAAGGATAGATAGTAAGGATAGATAACTGGGAGACATAATTGGGATAGATAGTGAGGATAGATAATTGGGATAGATAGTAAGGATAGATAGTAAGGATAGATAATTGGGAGACATAACTGGGATAGATAGTAAGGATAGATAATTGGGAGAGATAGTAAGGACAGATAGTAAGGACAGATAATTGGGAGACATAATTGGGATAGATAGTAAGGATAGATAATTGGGATAGATAGTAAGGATAGATAATTGGGATATATAGTAAGGATAGATAATTGGGATAGATAGTAAGGATAGATAGTAAGGAGAAGTATTAACGATAGATAGTAAGGATAGATAGTAAGGATAGATAGTAAGGATAGATAATTGGGATAGATAGTAAGGATAGATAATTGGGATAGATAATTGGGATAGATAGTAAGGATAGATAGTAAGGATAGATAGTAAGGATAGATAATTGGGATAGATAGTAAGGATAGATAGTAAGGATAGATAATTGGGAGACATAATTGGGATAGATAGTAAGGATAGATAATTGGGATAGATAGTAAGGATAGATAGTAAGGATAGATAATTGGGAGACATAATTGGGATAGATAGTAAGGATAGATAATTGGGAGAGATAGTAAGGATAGATACTTGGGATAGAGAGTAAGGATAGATAATTGGGATAGATAGTAAGGATAGATAGTAAGGATAGATAATTGGGAGACATAATTGGGATAGATAGTGAGGATAGATAATTGGGATAGATAGTAAGGATAGATAGTAAGGATAGATAATTGGGAGACATAACTGGGATAGATAGTAAGGATATATAATTGAGAGAGATAGTAAGGACAGATAGTAAGGACAGATAATTGGGAGACATAATTGGGATAGATAGTAAGGATAGATAATTGGGATAGATAGTAAGGATAGATAATTGGGATAGATAATTGGGATAGATAATTGGGAGAGATAGTAAGGATAGATACTTGGGATAGAGAGTAAGGATAGATAATTGGGATAGATAGTAAGGATAGATAGTAAGGATAGATAACTGGGAGACATAATTGGGATAGATAGTGAGGATAGATAATTGGGATAGATAGTAAGGATAGATAGTAAGGATAGATAATTGGGAGACATAACTGGGATAGATAGTAAGGATAGATAATTGGGAGAGATAGTAAGGACAGATAGTAAGGACAGATAATTGGGAGACATAATTGGGATAGATAGTAAGGATAGATAATTGGGATAGATAGTAAGGATAGATAATTGGGATATATAGTAAGGATAGATAATTGGGATAGATAGTAAGGATAGATAGTAAGGAGAAGTATTAACGATAGATAGTAAGGATAGATAGTAAGGATAGATAGTAAGGATAGATAATTGGGATAGATAGTAAGGATAGATAATTGGGATAGATAATTGGGATAGATAGTAAGGATAGATAGTAAGGATAGATAGTAAGGATAGATAATTGGGATAGATAGTAAGGATAGATAGTAAGGATAGATAATTGGGAGACATAATTGGGATAGATAGTAAGGATAGATAATTGGGATAGATAGTAAGGATAGATAGTAAGGATAGATAATTGGGAGACATAATTGGGATAGATAGTAAGGATAGATAATTGGGAGAGATAGTAAGGATAGATACTTGGGATAGAGAGTAAGGATAGATAATTGGGATAGATAGTAAGGATAGATAGTAAGGATAGATAATTGGGAGACATAATTGGGATAGATAGTGAGGATAGATAATTGGGATAGATAGTAAGGATAGATAGTAAGGATAGATAATTGGGAGACATAACTGGGATAGATAGTAAGGATATATAATTGAGAGAGATAGTAAGGACAGATAGTAAGGACAGATAATTGGGAGACATAATTGGGATAGATAGTAAGGATAGATAATTGGGATAGATAGTAAGGATAGATAATTGGGATATATAGTAAGGATAGATAATTGGGATAGATAGTAAGGATAGATAGTAAGGATAGATAATTGGGAGACATAATTGGGATAGATAGTAAGGATAGATAATTGGGATAGATAGTAAGGATAGATAGTAAGGACAGATAATTGGGATAGATAATTGGGATAGATAGGAAGGATAGATAGTACGGATAGATAATTGGGATAGGTAGTAAGGATAGATAATTGGGATAGATAGTAAGGATAGATAGTAAGGATAGATAATTTGGATAGAAAGTAAGGATAGATAATTGGGATAGACAGTAAGGATAGATAATTGGGATAGATAGTAAGGATAGATAGTAAGGATAAGTATTAAGGATAGATAGTAAGGATAGATAGTAAGGATATATAGTAAGGATAGATAGTAAGGATAGATAATTGGGATATATAATTGGGATAGATAGTAAGGATAGATAGTAAGGATAGATAGTAAGGATAGATAATTGGGATAGATAGTAAGGATAGATAGTAAGGATAGATAATTGGGAGACATAATTGGGATAGATAGTAAGGATAGATAATTGGGATAGATAGTAAGGATAGATAGTAAGGATAGATAATTGGGAGACATAATTGGGATAGATAGTAAGGATAGATAATTGGGAGAGATAGTAAGGATAGATAGTAAGGACAGATAATTGGGAGACATAATTGGGATAGATAGTAAGGATAGATAATTGGGATAGATAGTAAGGATAGATAATTGGGATATATAGTAAGGATAGATAATTGGGATAGATAGTAAGGATAGATAGTAAGGATAGATAATTGGGAGACATGATTGGGATAGATAGTAAGGATAGATAATTGGTATAGATAGTAAGGATAGATAGTAAGAATAGATAATTGGGATAGATAGTAAGGATAGATAGTAAGGACATATAATTGGGATAGATAATCGGGATAGATAGGAAGGATAGATAGTAAGGATAGATAATTGGGATAGGTAGTAAGGATAGATAATTGGGATAGATAGTAAGAATAGATCATTGGGAGAGATAGTAAGGATAGATAATTGGGATAGATAATTGGGATAGATAGTAAGGAGAGATAATTGGGATAGATAGTAAGGATAGATAGTAAGGATAGATAATTGGGAGACATAATTGGGATAGATAGTAACGATAGATAATTAGGAGAGATAATTGGGATAGATAGTGCTGATAGATAATTGGGATAGATAGTCAGGACAGATAATTGGGAGAGATAATAAGGATAGATGGTAAGGATAGATAGTAAGGACAGATAATTGGGAGACATAATTGGGATAGATAGTAAGGATAGATAATTGGGATAGATAGTAAGGATAGATAATTGGGATATATAGTAAGGATAGATAATTGGGATAGATAGTAAGGATAGATAGTAAGGATAGATAATTGGGAGACATAATTGGGATAGATAGTAAGGATAGATAATTGGTATAGATAGTAAGGATAGATAGTAAGAATAGATAATTGGGATAGATAGTAAGGATAGATAGTAAGGACATATAATTGGGATAGATAATCGGGATAGATAGGAAGGATAGATAGTAAGGATAGATAATTGGGATAGGTAGTAAGGATAGATAATTGGGATAGATAGTAAGAATAGATCATTGGGAGAGATAGTAAGGATAGATAATTGGGATAGATAATTGGGATAGATAGTAAGGAGAGATAATTGGGATAGATAGTAAGGATAGATAGTAAGGATAGATAATTGGGAGACATAATTGGGATAGATAGTAACGATAGATAATTAGGAGAGATAATTGGGATAGATAGTGCTGATAGATAATTGGGATAGATAGTCAGGACAGATAATTGGGAGAGATAATAAGGATAGATGGTAAGGATAGATAGTAAGGAGAGATAGTAAGGATAGATAGTAAGGGTAGATACTTGGGATAGAGAGTAAGGATAGATAATTGGGATAGATAGTAAGGATAGATAGTAAGGATAGATAATTGGGAGACATAATTGGGATAGATAGTGAGGATAGATAATTGGGATAGATAGTAAGGATAGATAGTAAGGATAGATAATTGGGAGACATAACTGGGATAGATAGTAAGGATAGATAATTGGGAGAGATAGTAAGGATAGATAGTAAGGACAGATAATTGGGAGACATAATTGGGATAGATAGTAAGGGTAGATAATTGGGATAGATAGTAAGGATAGATAATTGGGATATATAGTAAGGATAGATAATTGGGATAGATAGTAAGGATAGATAGTAAGGATAGATAGTAAGAATAGATAATTGGGGTAGATAGTAAGGATAGATAGTAAGGACAGATAATTGGGATAGATAATTGGGATAGATAGGAAGGATAGATAGTACGGATAGATAATTGGGATAGGTAGTAATGATACATAATTGGGATAGATAGTAAGGATAGATAGTAAGGATAGACAATTGGGATAGAAAGTAAGGATAGATAATTGGGATAGATAGTAAGGATAGATAGTAAGGAGAAGTATTAAGGATAGATAGTAAGGATAGATAGTAAGGATAGATAGTAAGGATAGATAATTGGGATAGATAGTAAGGATAGATAATTGGGATAGATAATTGGGATAGATAGTAAGGATAGATAGTAAGGATAGATAGTAAGGATAGATAATTGGGATAGATAGTAAGGATAGATAGTAAGGATAGATAATTGGGAGACATAATTGGGATAGATAGTAAGGATAGATAATTGGGATAGATAGTAAGGATAGATAATTGGGAGAGATAGTAAGGATAGATACTTGGGATAGAGAGTAAGGATAGATAATTGGGATAGATAGTAAGGATAGATAGTAAGGATAGATAATTGGGAGACATAATTGGGATAGATAGTGAGGATAGATAATTGGGATAGATAGTAAGGATAGATAGTAAGGATAGATAATTGGGAGACATAACTGGGATAGATAGTAAGGATAGATAATTGGGAGAGATAGTAAGGACAGATAGTAAGGACAGATAATTGGGAGACATAATTGGGATAGATAGTAAGGATAGATAATTGGGATAGATAGTAAGGATATATTATTGGGATATATAGTAAGGATAGATAATTGGGATAGATAGTAAGGATAGATAGTAAGGAGAAGTATTAACGATAGATAGTAAGGATAGATAGTAAGGATAGATAGTAAGGATAGATAATTGGGATAGATAGTAAGGATAGATAATTGGGATAGATAATTGGGATAGATAGTAAGGATAGATAGTAAGGATAGATAGTAAGGATAGATAATTGGGATAGATAGTAAGGATAGATAGTAAGGACAGATAATTGGGAGACATAATTGGGATAGATAGTAAGGATAGATAATTGGGATAGATAGTAAGGATAGATAGTAAGGATAGATAATTGGGAGACATAATTGGGATAGATAGTAAGGATAGATAATTGGGAGAGATAGTAAGGATAGATACTTGGGATAGAGAGTAAGGATAGATAATTGGGATAGATAGTAAGGATAGATAGTAAGGATAGATAATTGGGAGACATAATTGGGATAGATAGTGAGGATAGATAATTGGGATAGATAGTAAGGATAGATAGTAAGGATAGATAATTGGGAGACATAACTGGGATAGATAGTAAGGATATATAATTGGGAGAGATAGTAAGGACAGATAGTAAGGACAGATAATTGGGAGACATAATTGGGATAGATAGTAAGGATAGATAATTGGGATAGATAGTAAGGATAGATAATTGGGATATATAGTAAGGACAGATAATTGGGATAGATAATTGGGATAGATAGGAAGGATAGATAGTACGGATAGATAATTGGGATAGGTAGTAAGGATAGATAATTGGGATAGATAGTAAGGATAGATAGTAAGGATAGATAATTTGGATAGAAAGTAAGGATAGATAATTGGGATAGACAGTAAGGATAGATATTTGGGATAGATAGTAAGGATAGATAGTAAGGATAAGTATTAAGGATAGATAGTAAGGATAGATAGTAAGGATATATAGTAAGGATAGATAATTGGGATAGATAGTAAGGATAGATAATTGGGATATATAATTGGGATAGATAGTAAGGATAGATAGTAAGGATAGATAGTAAGGATAGATAATTGGGATATATAGTAAGGATAGATAGTAAGGATAGATAATTGGGAGACATAATTGGGATAGATAGTAAGGATAGATAATTGGGATAGATAGTAAGGATAGATAGTAAGGATAGATAATTGGGAGACATAATTGGGATAGATAGTAAGGATAGATAATTGGGAGAGATAGTAAGGATAGATAGTAAGGACAGATAATTGGGAGACATAATTGGGATAGATAGTAAGGATAGATAATTGGGATAGATAGTAAGGATAGATAATTGGGATATATAGTAAGGATAGATAATTGGGATAGATAGTAAGGATAGATAGTAAGGATAGATAATTGGGAGACATAATTGGGATAGATAGTAAGGATAGATAATTGGTATAGATAGTAAGGATATATAGTAAGAATAGATAATTGGGATAGATAGTAAGGATAGATAGTAAGGACAGATAATTGGGATAGATAATCGGGATAGATAGGAAGGATAGATAGTAAGGATAGATAATTGGGATAGGTAGTAAGGATAGATAATTGGGATAGATAGTAAGAATAGATAATTGGGAGAGATAGTAGGATAGATAATTGGGATAGATAATTGGGATAGATAGTAAGGACAGATAATTGGGATAGATAATTGGGATAGATAGGAAGGATAGATAGTACGGATAGATAATTGGGATAGGTAGTAAGGATAGATAATTGGGATAGATAGTAAGGATAGATAGTAAGGATAGATAATTTGGATAGAAAGTAAGGATAGATAATTGGGATAGACAGTAAGGATAGATATTTGGGATAGATAGTAAGGATAGATAGTAAGGATAAGTATTAAGGATAGATAGTAAGGATAGATAGTAAGGATATATAGTAAGGATAGATAATTGGGATAGATAGTAAGGATAGATAATTGGGATATATAATTGGGATAGATAGTAAGGATAGATAGTAAGGATATATAGTAAGGATAGATAATTGGGATATATAGTAAGGATAGATAGTAAGGATAGATAATTGGGAGACATAATTGGGATAGATAGTAAGGATAGATAATTGGGATAGATAGTAAGGATAGATAGTAAGGATAGATAATTGGGAGACATAATTGGGATAGATAGTAAGGATAGATAATTGGGAGAGATAGTAAGGATAGATAGTAAGGACAGATAATTGGGAGACATAATTGGGATAGATAGTAAGGATAGATAATTGGGATAGATAGTAAGGATAGATAATTGGGATATATAGTAAGGATAGATAATTGGGATAGATAGTAAGGATAGATAGTAAGGATAGATAATTGGGAGACATAATTGGGATAGATAGTAAGGATAGATAATTGGTATAGATAGTAAGGATATATAGTAAGAATAGATAATTGGGATAGATAGTAAGGATAGATAGTAAGGACAGATAATTGGGATAGATAATCGGGATAGATAGGAAGGATAGATAGTAAGGATAGATAATTGGGATAGGTAGTAAGGATAGATAATTGGGATAGATAGTAAGAATAGATAATTGGGAGAGATAGTAAGGATAGATAATTGGGATAGATAATTGGGATAGATAGTAAGGAGAGATAATTGGGATAGATAGTAAGGATAGATAGTAAGGATAGATAATTGGGAGACATAATTGGGATATATAGTAACGATAGATAATTAGGAGAGATAATTGGGATAGATAGTGCTGATAGATAATTGGGATAGATAGTCAGGACAGATAATTGGGAGAGATAATAAGGATAGATGGTAAGGATAGATAGTAAGGAGAGATAGTAAGGATAGATAGTAAGGGTAGATACTTGGGATAGAGAGTAAGGATAGATAATTGGGATAGATAGTAAGGATAGATAGTAAGGATAGATAATTGGGAGACATAATTGGGATAGATAGTGAGGATAGATAATTGGGATAGATAGTAAGGATAGATAGTAAGGATAGATAATTGGGAGACATAACTGGGATAGATAGTAAGGATAGATAATTGGGAGAGATAGTAAGGATAGATAGTAAGGACAGCTAATTGGGAGACATAATTGGGATAGATAGTAAGGGTAGATAATTGGGATAGATAGTAAGGATAGATAATTGGGATATATAGTAAGGATAGATAATTGGGATAGATAGTAAGGATAGATAGTAAGGATAGATAGTAAGAATAGATAATTGGGGTAGATAGTAAGGATAGATAGTAAGAACAGATAATTGGGATAGATAATTGGGATAGATAGGAAGGATAGATAGTACGGATAGATAATTGGGATAGGTAGTAATGATACATAATTGGGATAGATAGTAAGGATAGATAGTAAGGATAGACAATTGGGATAGAAAGTAAGGATAGATAATTGGGATAGATAGTAAGGATAGATAGTAAGGAGAAGTATTAAGGATAGATAGTAAGGATAGATAGTAAGGATAGATAGTAAGGATAGATAATTGGGATAGATAGTAAGGATAGATAATTGGGATAGATAATTGGGATAGATAGTAAGGATAGATAGTAAGGATAGATAGTAAGGATAGATAATTGGGATAGATAGTAAGGATAGATAGTAAGGATAGATAATTGGGAGACATAATTGGGATAGATAGTAAGGATAGATAATTGGGATAGATAGTAAGGATAGATAGTAAGGATAGATAATTGGGAGACATAATTGGGATAGATAGTAAGGATAGATAATTGGGAGAGATAGTAAGGATAGATAGTAAGGACAGATAATTGGGAGACATAATTGGGATAGATAGTAAGGATAGATAATTGGGATAGATAGTAAGGATAGATAATTGGGATATATAGTAAGGATAGATAATTGGGATAGATAGTAAGGATAGATAGTAAGGATAGATAGTAAGGATAGATAATTGGGAGACATAATTGGGATAGATAGTAAGGATAGATAATTGGTATAGATAGTAAGGATAGATAGTAAGAATAGATAATTGGGATAGATAGTAAGGATAGATAGTAAGGACAGATAATTGGGATAGATAATCGGGATAGATAGGAAGGATAGATAGTAAGGATAGATAATTGGGATAGGTAGTAAGGATAGATAATTGGGATAGATAGTAAGAATAGATAATTGGGAGAGATAGTAGGATAGATAATTGGGATAGATAATTGGGATAGATAGTAAGGATAGATAATTGGGATAGATAGTAAGGATAGATAGTAAGGATAGATAATTGGGAGACATAATATGGATAGATAGTAACGATAGATAATTGGGAGAGATAATTGGGATAGATAGTAAGGATAGATAATTGGGATAGATAGTAAGGATAGATAATTGGGATATATAGTAAGGGTAGATAATTGGGATAGATAGTAAGGATAGATAGTAAGGATAGATAATTGGGAGACATAATATGGATAGATAGTAACGATAGATAATTGGGAGAGATAATTGGGATAGATAGTAAGGATAGATAATTGGGATAGATAGTTAGGATAGATAATTGGGATAGATAGTAAGGATAGATAGTAAGGATAGATAATTGGGATAGATAGTAAGGATAGATAATTGGGATAGATAGTAAGGATAGATAATTGGGATAGATAATTGGGATAGATAGTAAGGATAGATAATTGGGCGACATAATTGGGATAGATAGTAAGGATAGATAGTAATGATAGATAGTAAGGATAGATAATTGGGATAGATAGTAAGGATAGATAGTAAGGATAGATAATTGGGAGACATAATTGGGATAGATAGTAAGGATAGATAGTAAGGATAGATAATTGGGAGACATAATTGGGACAGATAGTAAGGATAGATAGTAAGGACAGATAATTGGGAGAGATGATTGGGAGAGATAATTGGGAGAGATAATAAGGATAGATGGGAAGGATAGATAGTGAGGATAGATAGTAAGGAGAGATAGTAAGGATAGATAGTAAGGGTAGATACTTGGGATAGAGAGTAAGGATAGATAATTGGGATAGATAATAAGGATAGATAGTAAGGACAGATAATTGGGATAGATAGTAAGGATAGATACGACCGCCACCGGTACTGTTAACCAGCAGGGTGTCGGTGGAAACTATGCTACTGTTGGGCGAAGGAGAAGGAGAGGAGGAAAGCATGTCCAGAGGCAGCTAGAGAGGAGGAAGGGTAGGCATGTGGAGGTGAGAGTTGGAACTTTGAATGTTGGCACTATGACTGGTAAAGGGAGAGAGCTGGCTGACATGATGGAAAGAAGAAAGGTAGGCATACTGTGTGTGCAAGAGACCAGGTGGAAGGGGAGTAAGGCCAGGAGTATCGGAGGTGGGTTCAAACTCTTCTACCATGGTGTGAATGGGAGGAGAAATGGGGTAGGGGTAATTCTGAAGGAAGAGTATGTCAAGAGCGTGCTGGAGGTGAAGAGAGTGTCAGACAGAGTGATGAGTATGAAGCTGGAAATTGAAGGTTTATTGCTGAATGTTATCAGCGCATATGCCCCGCAAGTTGGGTGTGAGATGGATGAAAAAGAAGAATTCTGGAATGAGTTGGACGACATGGTGGAGAGGGTACCCAAGGAGGAGAGAGTGGTGATTGGAGCGGACTTCAATGGACATGTTGGTGAAGGGAACAGAGGTGATGAGGAGGTGATGGGAAAGTATGGAGTCAAGAAGAGAAATGTGGAAGGACAGATGGTGGTCGATTTTGCGAAAAGGATGGAAATGGCTGTGGTGAATACATATTTCAAGAAGAGGGAGGAACACAGGGTGACGTACAAGAGTGGAGGGAAGTGCACACAGGTGGACTATATCTTATGTAGAAGGCACCATCTAAAAGGGATTGGAGACTGCAAGGTGGTGACAGGGGAGAGCGTAGCCAGGCAGCATCGGATGGTGGTCTGTAGGATGACTTTGGAGACCAAGAAGAGGAAGCGAGTGAAGACACAGCCGAAGATCAAATGGTGGAAGTTGAAGAAGGAAGACTGTTGTGTGGAGTTCAGGCAGGAGTTAAGACAGGCACTGGGTGGTAGTGAAGAGTTGCCAGATGGCTGGAAAACCACTGCAGAAATAGTGAGGGAGACAGCTAGGAAGGTACTTGGTGTGTCATCAGGACAGAGGAAGGAAGACAAGGAGACTTGGTGGTGGGATGAGGAAGTACAGCAAATTATACAGAGGAAAAGGTTGGCAAAGAAGAAGTGGGATAGTCAGAGAGATGAAGAAAGTAGACAGGAGTACAAGGAGATGCAGCGTAAAGCAAAGAGAGAGGTGGCAAAGGCAAAGGAAAAGGCGTATGGTGAGTTGTATGACAGATTACACACTAAGGAAGGAGAAAAGGACTTGTACCGATTGGCTAGACAGAGGGACCAAGCTGCAAAGGATGTGCAGCAAGTTAGGGCGATCAAGGATAGAGATGGAAATGTGCTGACAAGCGAGGAGAGTGTGCTAAGAAGGTGGAAGGAATACTTTGAGGGGCTGATGAATGAAGAAAATGAGAGAGAGAGAAGGTTGGATGATGTAGGGATAGTGAATCAGGAAGTGCAGCGGATTAGCAAGGAGGAAGTGAGGGCAGCTATGAAGAGGATGAAGAATGGAAAGGCAGTTGGTCCTGATGACATACCTGTGGAGGCATGGAGATGTTTAGGAGAGATGGCAGTGGAGTTTCTAACTAGATTGTTTAACACAATCCTGGAAAGTGAGAGGATGCCTGAGGAGTGGAGAAGAAGCATACTGGTACCGATTTTCAAGAACAAGGGCGATGTGCAGAACTGTAACAACTACAGAGGTATAAAGTTGATCAGCCACAGCATGAAGATTTGGGAAAGAGTAATAGAAGCTAGGTTAAGAGGAGAGGTGACGATCAGCGAGCAGCAGTATGGTTTCATGCCACGAAAGAGCACCACAGATGCGATGTTTGCTTTGAGAATGTTGATTGAGAAGTATAGAGAAGGCCAGAAAGAGTTGCATTGTGTCTTTGTAGATTTAGAGAAAGCTTATGACAGAGTACCGAGAGAGGAGGTGTGGTATTGTATGAGGAAGTCAGGAGTTGCAGAGAAGTATGTAGGAGTGGTGCAGGATACGTATGAGGGAAGTGTGACAATGGTGAGGTGTGCGGTTGGAATGACGGATGGGTTCAAGGTGGAGGTGGGATTACATCAAGGATCGGCTCTTAGCCCTTTCTTGTTTGCAATGGTGATGGACAGGTTGACGGACAAGATCAGGCAGGAGTCTCCATGGACGATGATGTTCGCGGATGACATTGTGATCTGTAGTGAGAGTAGGGTGCAGGTTGAGGAGAGCCTGGAGAGGTGGAGGTATGCACTGGAGAGAAGAGGAATGAAAGTCAGTAGGAGCAAGACGGAATACCTATGCGTGAATGAGAGAGAGGACAGTGGAATGGTCAGGATGCAAGGAGTGGAGGTGACAAAGACATCTGAGTTTAAATACTTGGGGTCAACTGTCCAAAGTAACGGGGAGTGCAGTAGAGAGGTGAAAAAGAGAGTGCAGGCAGGTTGGAGTGGGTGGAGAAGTGTGTCAGGAGTGATTTGCGACAGAAGGGTACCAGCAAGAGTTAAAGGGAAAGTTTACAAGATGGTTGTGAGACCAGCTATGTTATATGGTTTGGAGACAGTGGCACTGACGAAAAGACAGGAGGCGGAGCTGGAGGTGGCAGAGTTGAAGATGCTAAGATTTTCACTGGGAGTAACGAAGAAGGACAGGATTAGGAACGATTATATTAGAGGGACAGCTCAGGTTGGACGGTTTGGAGACAAAGCAAGAGAGGCAAGATTGAGATGGCTTGGACATGTGTGGAGGAGAGATGCTGAGTATATTGGGAGAAGGATGCTGAATATGGAGCTGCCAGGGAAGAGGAGAAGAGGAAGGCCAAAGAGGAGGTTTATGGATGTGGTGAGGGAAGACATGCAGGTGGCTGGTGTGACAGAGGAAGACGCAGAAGACAGGAAGAAATGGAAACGGATGATCCGCTGTGGCGACCCCTAACGGGAGCAGCCGAAAGTAGTAGTAGTAGTAAGGATAGATAGTAAGGATAGATAATTGGGAGACATAATTGGGATAGATAGTGAGGATAGATAATTGGGATAGATAGTAAGGATAGATAGTAAGGATAGATAATTGGGAGACATAACTGGGATAGATAGTAAGGATAGATAATTGGGAGAGATAGTAAGGATAGATAGTAAGGACAGATAATTGGGAGACATAATTGGGATAGATAGTAAGGGTAGATAATTGGGATAGATAGTAAGGATAGATAGTAAGGATAGATAATTGGGAGACATAATTGGGATAGATAGTAAGGATAGATAATTGGGAGAGATAGTAAGGATAGATAGTAAGGACAGATAATTGGGAGAGATGATTGGGAGAGATAATTGGGAGAGATAATAAGGATAGATGGGAAGGATAGATAGTGAGGATAGATAGTAAGGATAGATAGTAATGATAGATAGTAAGGATAGATAATTGGGATAGATAGTAAGGATAGATAGTAAGGATAGATAATTGGGAGACATAATTGGGATAGATAGTAAGGATAGATAATTGGGAGAGATAGTAAGGATAGATAGTAAGGACAGATAATTGGGAGACATAATTGGGAGAGATAGTAAGGATAGATGGGAAGGATAGATAGTGAGGATAGATAGTAAGGAGAGATAGTAAGGATAGATAGTAAGGGGAGATACTTGGGATAGAGAGTAAGGATAGATAATTGGGATAGATAATAAGGATAGATAGTAAGGAGAGATAATTGGGATAGATAGTAAGGATATATAGTATGGACAGATAATTGGGATAGATAGTAAGGATAGATAGTAAGGATAGTAAGGATAGATAGTAAGGATATATAATTGGGATAGATAGTAAGGATAGATAGTAAGGATAGTGAGGATAGATAATTGGGATAGATAGTTAGGATAGTAAGGATCGATAATTGGGATAGATAGTGAGGATAGATAGTAAGGACAGATAATTGGGATAGATGGTAAGGAGAGATAATTGGGAGAAATAATTGGGATAGATAGTAAGGATAGATAATTGGGAGAGATAGTAAGGAGAGATAATTGGGAGAGATAATAAGGTTAGATGGGAAGGATAGATAGTAAGGACAGATAGTAAGGATAGATAATTGGGAGACATGATTGGGAGAGATAATTGGGAGAGATAATAAGGATAGATGGGAAGGATAGATAGTAAGGATAGATAGTAAGGAGAGATAGTAAGGATAGATAGTAAGGGTAGATAATTGGGATAGAGAATAAGGATAGATAATTGGGATAGATAGTAAGGATAGATAGTAAGGAGAGATAATTGGGATGGATAGTAAGGATAGATAGTATGGACAGATAATTGGGATAGATAGTAAGGATAGATAGTAAGGATAGTAAGGATAGATAATTGGGATAGGTAGTAAGGATAGATAATTGGGATAGATAGTAAGAATAGATAATTGGGAGAGATAGTAAGGATAGATAATTGGGATAGATAATTGGGATAGATAGTAAGGATAGATAGTAAGGATAGATAATTGGGAGACATATTTGGGATAGATAGTAACGATAGATAATTGGGAGAGATAATTGGGATAGATAGTAAGGATAGATAATTGGGATAGATAGTAAGGATAGATAATTGGGATATATAGTAAGGATAGATAATTGGGATATATAGTAAGGATAGATAGTTAGGATAGATAATTGGGATAGATAGTAAGGATAGATAATTGGGATAGATAGTAAGGATAGATAATTGGGCGACATAATTGGGATAGATAGTAAGGATAGATAGTAATGATAGATAGTAAGGATAGATAATTGGGATAGATAGTAAGGATAGATAGTAAGGATAGATAATTGGGAGACATAATTGGGATAGATAGTAAGAATAGATAATTGGGATAGATAGTAAGGATAGATAGTAAGGACAGATAATTAGGATAGATAATCGGGATAGATAGGAAGGATAGATAGTAAGGATAGATAATTGGGATAGGTAGTAAGGATAGATAATTGGGATAGATAGTAAGAATAGATAATTGGGAGAGATAGTAAGGATATATAATTGGGATAGATAATTGGGATAGATAGTAAGGATAGATAATTGGGATAGATAGTAAGGATAGATAGTAAGGATAGATAATTGGGAGACATAATTGGGATAGATAGTAACGATAGATAATTGGGAGAGATAATTGGGATAGATAGTAAGGATAGATAATAGGGATAGATAGTAAGGATAGATAATTGGGATATATAGTAAGGATAGATAATTGGGATAGATAGTAAGGATAGATAATTGGGATAGATAGTAAGGATAGATAATTGGGATAGATAATTGGGATAGATAGTAAGGATAGATAATTGGGCGACATAATTGGGATAGATAGTAAGGATAGATAGTAATGATAGATAGTAAGGATAGATAATTGGGATAGATAGTAAGGATAGATAGTAAGGATAGATAATTGGGAGACATAATTGGGATAGATAGTAAGAATAGATAATTGGGATAGATAGTAAGGATAGATAGTAAGGACAGATAATTAGGATAGATAATCGGGATAGATAGGAAGGATAGATAGTAAGGATAGATAATTGGGATAGGTAGTAAGGATAGATAATTGGGATAGATAGTAAGAATAGATAATTGGGAGAGATAGTAAGGATAGATAATTGGGATAGATAATTGGGATAGATAGTAAGGATAGATAATTGGGAGACATAATTGGGATAGATAGTAAGGATAGATAGTAAGGATAGATAATTAGGAGACATAATTGGGACAGATAGTAAGGATATATAGTATGGACAGATAATTGGGATAGATAGTAAGGATAGATAGTAAGGATAGTAAGGATAGATAGTGAGGATAGATAATTGGGATAGATAGTTAGGATAGTAAGGATCGATATTTGGGATAGATAGTGAGGATAGATAGTAAGGACAGATAATTGGGATAGATGGTAAGGAGAGATAATTTGGAGAAATAATTGGGATAGATAGTAAGGATAGATAATTGGGAGAGATAGTAAGGAGAGATAATTGGGAGAGATAATAAGGTTAGATGGGAAGGATAGATAGTAAGGACAGATAGTAAGGATAGATAATTGGGAGAGATGATTGGGAGAGATAATTGGGAGAGATAATAAGGATAGATGGGAAGGATAGATAGTAAGGATAGATAGTAAGGAGAGATAGTAAGGATAGATAGTAAGGGTAGATAACTGGGATAGAGAATAAGGATAGATAATTGGGATAGATAGTAAGGATAGATAGTAAGGAGAGATAATTGGGATGGATAGTAAGGATAGATAGTATGGACAGATAATTGGGATAGATAGTAAGGATAGATAGTAAGGATAGTAAGGATAGATAGTAAGGATATATAATTGGGATAGATAGTAAGGATAGATAGTAAGGATAGTAAGGATAGATAATTGGGATAGATAGTAAGGATAGTAAGGATAGATAGTAAGGATAGATAATTGGGATAGACAGTAAGGATAGATAATTGGGATAGATAGTAAGGATAGATAATTGGGATAGATAGTAAGGATAGATAATTGGGATATATAGTAAGGATAGATAATTGGGATAGATAATTGGGATAGATAGTAAGGATAGAAAATTGGGCGACATAATTGCGATAGATAGTAAGGAGAGATAATTGAGAGAGATAATTGGGATAGATAGTAAGGAGAGATAATTGGGAGAGATAGTAAGGAGATATAATTGGGAGAGATAATAAGGATAGATGGTAAGGATAGATAGTAAGGACATATAGTAAGGATAGATAGTCAGGACAGATAATTGGGAGAGATGATTGGGAGAGATAATTGGGAGAGATAATAAGGATAGATGGGAAGGATAGATAGTAAGGATAGATAGTAAGGAGAGATAGTAAGGATAGATAGTAAGGGTAGATACTTGGGATAGAGAGTAAGGATAGATAATTGGGATAGATAGTAAGGATAGATAGTAAGGATAGATAATTGGGATAGATAGTAAGGATAGATAATTGGGATAGATAGTAAGGATAGATAATTGGGATAGATAATTGGGATAGATAGTAAGGATAGATAATTGGGCGACATAATTGGGATAGATAGTAAGGATAGATAGTAATGATAGATAGTAAGGATAGATAATTGGGATAGATAGTAAGGATAGATAGTAAGGATAGATAATTGGGAGACATAATTGGGATAGATAGTAAGGATAGATAGTAAGGATAGATAATTGGGAGACATAATTGGGACAGATAGTAAGGATAGATAGTAAGGACAGATAATTGGGAGAGATGATTGGGAGAGATAATTGGGAGAGATAATAAGGATAGATGGGAAGGATAGATAGTGAGGATAGATAGTAAGGAGAGATAGTAAGGATAGATAGTAAGGGTAGATACTTGGGATAGAGAGTAAGGATAGATAATTGGGATAGATAATAAGGATAGATAGTAAGGACAGATAATTGGGATAGATAGTAAGGATAGATACGACCGCCACCGGTACTGTTAACCAGCAGGGTGTCGGTGGAAACTATGCTACTGTTGGGCGAAGGAGAAGGAGAGGAGGAAAGCATGTCCAGAGGCAGCTAGAGAGGAGGAAGGGTAGGCATGTGGAGGTGAGAGTTGGAACTTTGAATGTTGGCACTATGACTGGTAAAGGGAGAGAGCTGGCTGACATGATGGAAAGAAGAAAGGTAGGCATACTGTGTGTGCAAGAGACCAGGTGGAAGGGGAGTAAGGCCAGGAGTATCGGAGGTGGGTTCAAACTCTTCTACCATGGTGTGAATGGGAGGAGAAATGGGGTAGGGGTAATTCTGAAGGAAGAGTATGTCAAGAGCGTGCTGGAGGTGAAGAGAGTGTCAGACAGAGTGATGAGTATGAAGCTGGAAATTGAAGGTTTATTGCTGAATGTTATCAGCGCATATGCCCCGCAAGTTGGGTGTGAGATGGATGAAAAAGAAGAATTCTGGAATGAGTTGGACGACATGGTGGAGAGGGTACCCAAGGAGGAGAGAGTGGTGATTGGAGCGGACTTCAATGGACATGTTGGTGAAGGGAACAGAGGTGATGAGGAGGTGATGGGAAAGTATGGAGTCAAGAAGAGAAATGTGGAAGGACAGATGGTGGTCGATTTTGCGAAAAGGATGGAAATGGCTGTGGTGAATACATATTTCAAGAAGAGGGAGGAACACAGGGTGACGTACAAGAGTGGAGGGAAGTGCACACAGGTGGACTATATCTTATGTAGAAGGCACCATCTAAAAGGGATTGGAGACTGCAAGGTGGTGACAGGGGAGAGCGTAGCCAGGCAGCATCGGATGGTGGTCTGTAGGATGACTTTGGAGACCAAGAAGAGGAAGCGAGTGAAGACACAGCCGAAGATCAAATGGTGGAAGTTGAAGAAGGAAGACTGTTGTGTGGAGTTCAGGCAGGAGTTAAGACAGGCACTGGGTGGTAGTGAAGAGTTGCCAGATGGCTGGAAAACCACTGCAGAAATAGTGAGGGAGACAGCTAGGAAGGTACTTGGTGTGTCATCAGGACAGAGGAAGGAAGACAAGGAGACTTGGTGGTGGGATGAGGAAGTACAGCAAATTATACAGAGGAAAAGGTTGGCAAAGAAGAAGTGGGATAGTCAGAGAGATGAAGAAAGTAGACAGGAGTACAAGGAGATGCAGCGTAAAGCAAAGAGAGAGGTGGCAAAGGCAAAGGAAAAGGCGTATGGTGAGTTGTATGACAGATTACACACTAAGGAAGGAGAAAAGGACTTGTACCGATTGGCTAGACAGAGGGACCAAGCTGCAAAGGATGTGCAGCAAGTTAGGGCGATCAAGGATAGAGATGGAAATGTGCTGACAAGCGAGGAGAGTGTGCTAAGAAGGTGGAAGGAATACTTTGAGGGGCTGATGAATGAAGAAAATGAGAGAGAGAGAAGGTTGGATGATGTAGGGATAGTGAATCAGGAAGTGCAGCGGATTAGCAAGGAGGAAGTGAGGGCAGCTATGAAGAGGATGAAGAATGGAAAGGCAGTTGGTCCTGATGACATACCTGTGGAGGCATGGAGATGTTTAGGAGAGATGGCAGTGGAGTTTCTAACTAGATTGTTTAACACAATCCTGGAAAGTGAGAGGATGCCTGAGGAGTGGAGAAGAAGCATACTGGTACCGATTTTCAAGAACAAGGGCGATGTGCAGAACTGTAACAACTACAGAGGTATAAAGTTGATCAGCCACAGCATGAAGATTTGGGAAAGAGTAATAGAAGCTAGGTTAAGAGGAGAGGTGACGATCAGCGAGCAGCAGTATGGTTTCATGCCACGAAAGAGCACCACAGATGCGATGTTTGCTTTGAGAATGTTGATTGAGAAGTATAGAGAAGGCCAGAAAGAGTTGCATTGTGTCTTTGTAGATTTAGAGAAAGCTTATGACAGAGTACCGAGAGAGGAGGTGTGGTATTGTATGAGGAAGTCAGGAGTTGCAGAGAAGTATGTAGGAGTGGTGCAGGATACGTATGAGGGAAGTGTGACAATGGTGAGGTGTGCGGTTGGAATGACGGATGGGTTCAAGGTGGAGGTGGGATTACATCAAGGATCGGCTCTTAGCCCTTTCTTGTTTGCAATGGTGATGGACAGGTTGACGGACAAGATCAGGCAGGAGTCTCCATGGACGATGATGTTCGCGGATGACATTGTGATCTGTAGTGAGAGTAGGGTGCAGGTTGAGGAGAGCCTGGAGAGGTGGAGGTATGCACTGGAGAGAAGAGGAATGAAAGTCAGTAGGAGCAAGACGGAATACCTATGCGTGAATGAGAGAGAGGACAGTGGAATGGTCAGGATGCAAGGAGTGGAGGTGACAAAGACATCTGAGTTTAAATACTTGGGGTCAACTGTCCAAAGTAACGGGGAGTGCAGTAGAGAGGTGAAAAAGAGAGTGCAGGCAGGTTGGAGTGGGTGGAGAAGTGTGTCAGGAGTGATTTGCGACAGAAGGGTACCAGCAAGAGTTAAAGGGAAAGTTTACAAGATGGTTGTGAGACCAGCTATGTTATATGGTTTGGAGACAGTGGCACTGACGAAAAGACAGGAGGCGGAGCTGGAGGTGGCAGAGTTGAAGATGCTAAGATTTTCACTGGGAGTAACGAAGAAGGACAGGATTAGGAACGATTATATTAGAGGGACAGCTCAGGTTGGACGGTTTGGAGACAAAGCAAGAGAGGCAAGATTGAGATGGCTTGGACATGTGTGGAGGAGAGATGCTGAGTATATTGGGAGAAGGATGCTGAATATGGAGCTGCCAGGGAAGAGGAGAAGAGGAAGGCCAAAGAGGAGGTTTATGGATGTGGTGAGGGAAGACATGCAGGTGGCTGGTGTGACAGAGGAAGACGCAGAAGACAGGAAGAAATGGAAACGGATGATCCGCTGTGGCGACCCCTAACGGGAGCAGCCGAAAGTAGTAGTAGTAGTAAGGATAGATAGTAAGGATAGATAATTGGGAGACATAATTGGGATAGATAGTGAGGATAGATAATTGGGATAGATAGTAAGGATAGATAGTAAGGATAGATAATTGGGAGACATAACTGGGATAGATAGTAAGGATAGATAATTGGGAGAGATAGTAAGGATAGATAGCAAGGACAGATAATTGGGAGACATAATTGGGATAGATAGTAAGGGTAGATAATTGGGATAGATAGTAAGGATAGATAGTAAGGATAGATAATTGGGAGACATAATTGGGATAGATAGTAAGGATAGATAATTGGGAGAGATAGTAAGGATAGATAGTAAGGACAGATAATTGGGAGAGATGATTGGGAGAGATAATTGGGAGAGATAATAAGGATAGATGGGAAGGATAGATAGTGAGGATAGATAGTAAGGATAGATAGTAATGATAGATAGTAAGGATAGATAATTGGGATAGATAGTAAGGATAGATAGTAAGGATAGATAATTGGGAGACATAATTGGGATAGATAGTAAGGATAGATAATTGGGAGAGATAGTAAGGATAGATAGTAAGGACAGATAATTGGGAGACATAATTGGGAGAGATAGTAAGGATAGATGGGAAGGATAGATAGTGAGGATAGATAGTAAGGAGAGATAGTAAGGATAGATAGTAAGGGGAGATACTTGGGATAGAGAGTAAGGATAGATAATTGGGATAGATAATAAGGATAGATAGTAAGGAGAGATAATTGGGATAGATAGTAAGGATATATAGTATGGACAGATAATTGGGATAGATAGTAAGGATAGATAGTAAGGATAGTAAGGATAGATAGTAAGGATATATAATTGGGATAGATAGTAAGGATAGATAGTAAGGATAGTGAGGATAGATAATTGGGATAGATAGTTAGGATAGTAAGGATCGATAATTGGGATAGATAGTGAGGATAGATAGTAAGGACAGATAATTGGGATAGATGGTAAGGAGAGATAATTGGGAGAAATAATTGGGATAGATAGTAAGGATAGATAATTGGGAGAGATAGTAAGGAGAGATAATTGGGAGAGATAATAAGGTTAGATGGGAAGGATAGATAGTAAGGACAGATAGTAAGGATAGATAATTGGGAGACATGATTGGGAGAGATAATTGGGAGAGATAATAAGGATAGATGGGAAGGATAGATAGTAAGGATAGATAGTAAGGAGAGATAGTAAGGATAGATAGTAAGGGTAGATAATTGGGATAGAGAATAAGGATAGATAATTGGGATAGATAGTAAGGATAGATAGTAAGGAGAGATAATTGGGATGGATAGTAAGGATAGATAGTATGGACAGATAATTGGGATAGATAGTAAGGATAGATAGTAAGGATAGTAAGGATAGATAATTGGGATAGGTAGTAAGGATAGATAATTGGGATAGATAGTAAGAATAGATAATTGGGAGAGATAGTAAGGATAGATAATTGGGATAGATAATTGGGATAGATAGTAAGGATAGATAGTAAGGATAGATAATTGGGAGACATATTTGGGATAGATAGTAACGATAGATAATTGGGAGAGATAATTGGGATAGATAGTAAGGATAGATAATTGGGATAGATAGTAAGGATAGATAATTGGGATATATAGTAAGGATAGATAATTGGGATATATAGTAAGGATAGATAGTTAGGATAGATAATTGGGATAGATAGTAAGGATAGATAATTGGGATAGATAGTAAGGATAGATAATTGGGCGACATAATTGGGATAGATAGTAAGGATAGATAGTAATGATAGATAGTAAGGATAGATAATTGGGATAGATAGTAAGGATAGATAGTAAGGATAGATAATTGGGAGACATAATTGGGATAGATAGTAAGAATAGATAATTGGGATAGATAGTAAGGATAGATAGTAAGGACAGATAATTAGGATAGATAATCGGGATAGATAGGAAGGATAGATAGTAAGGATAGATAATTGGGATAGGTAGTAAGGATAGATAATTGGGATAGATAGTAAGAATAGATAATTGGGAGAGATAGTAAGGATATATAATTGGGATAGATAATTGGGATAGATAGTAAGGATAGATATTTGGGATAGATAGTAAGGATAGATAGTAAGGATAGATAATTGGGAGACATAATTGGGATAGATAGTAACGATAGATAATTGGGAGAGATAATTGGGATAGATAGTAAGGATAGATAATAGGGATAGATAGTAAGGATAGATAATTGGGATATATAGTAAGGATAGATAATTGGGATAGATAGTAAGGATAGATAATTGGGATAGATAGTAAGGATAGATAATTGGGATAGATAATTGGGATAGATAGTAAGGATAGATAATTGGGCGACATAATTGGGATAGATAGTAAGGATAGATAGTAATGATAGATAGTAAGGATAGATAATTGGGATAGATAGTAAGGATAGATAGTAAGGATAGATAATTGGGAGACATAATTGGGATAGATAGTAAGAGTAGATAATTGGGATAGATAGTAAGGATAGATAGTAAGGACAGATAATTAGGATAGATAATCGGGATAGATAGGAAGGATAGATAGTAAGGATAGATAATTGGGATAGGTAGTAAGGATAGATAATTGGGATAGATAGTAAGAATAGATAATTGGGAGAGATAGTAAGGATAGATAATTGGGATAGATAATTGGGATAGATAGTAAGGATAGATAATTGGGAGACATAATTGGGATAGATAGTAAGGATAGATAGTAAGGATAGATAATTGGGAGACATAATTGGGACAGATAGTAAGGATATATAGTATGGACAGATAATTGGGATAGATAGTAAGGATAGATAGTAAGGATAGTAAGGATAGATAGTGAGGATAGATAATTGGGATAGATAGTTAGGATAGTAAGGATCGATATTTGGGATAGATAGTGAGGATAGATAGTAAGGACAGATAATTGGGATAGATGGTAAGGAGAGATAATTTGGAGAAATAATTGGGATAGATAGTAAGGATAGATAATTGGGAGAGATAGTAAGGAGAGATAATTGGGAGAGATAATAAGGTTAGATGGGAAGGATAGATAGTAAGGACAGATAGTAAGGATAGATAATTGGGAGAGATGATTGGGAGAGATAATTGGGAGAGATAATAAGGATAGATGGGAAGGATAGATAGTAAGGATAGATAGTAAGGAGAGATAGTAAGGATAGATAGTAAGGGTAGATAATTGGGATAGAGAATAAGGATAGATAATTGGGATAGATAGTAAGGATAGATAGTAAGGAGAGATAATTGGGATGGATAGTAAGGATAGATAGTATGGACAGATAATTGGGATAGATAGTAAGGATAGATAGTAAGGATAGTAAGGATAGATAGTAAGGATATATAATTGGGATAGATAGTAAGGATAGATAGTAAGGATAGTAAGGATAGATAATTGGGATAGATAGTAAGGATAGTAAGGATAGATAGTAAGGATAGATAATTGGGATAGACAGTAAGGATAGATAATTGGGATAGATAGTAAGGATAGATAATTGGGATAGATAGTAAGGATAGATAATTGGGATATATAGTAAGGATAGATAATTGGGATAGATAATTGGGATAGATAGTAAGGATAGAAAATTGGGCGACATAATTGCGATAGATAGTAAGGAGAGATAATTGAGAGAGATAATTGGGATAGATAGTAAGGAGAGATAATTGGGAGAGATAGTAAGGAGATATAATTGGGAGAGATAATAAGGATAGATGGTAAGGATAGATAGTAAGGACATATAGTAAGGATAGATAGTCAGGACAGATAATTGGGAGAGATGATTGGGAGAGATAATTGGGAGAGATAATAAGGATAGATGGGAAGGATAGATAGTAAGGATAGATAGTAAGGAGAGATAGTAAGGATAGATAGTAAGGGTAGATACTTGGGATAGAGAGTAAGGATAGATAATTGGGATAGATAGTAAGGATAGATAGTAAGGATAGATAATTGGGAGACATAATTGGGATAGATAGTGAGGATAGATAATTGGGATAGATAGTAAGGATAGATAGTAAGGATAGATAATTGGGAGACATACACTACCGTTCAAAAGTTTGGGATCACCCAAACAATTTTGTGTTTTCCATGAAAAGTCACACTTATTCACCACCATATGTTGTGAAATGAATAGAAAATAGAGTCAAGACATTGACAAGGTTAGAAATAATGATTTGTATTTGAAATAAGATTTTTTTTACATCAAACTTTGCTTTCGTCAAAGAATCCTCCATTTGCAGCAATTACAGCATTGCAGACCTTTGGCATTCTAGCTGTTAATTTGTTGAGGTAATCTGGAGAAATTGCACCCCACGCTTCCAGAAGCAGCTCCCACAAGTTGGATTGGTTGGATGGGCACTTCTTTGAGCAGATTGAGTTTCTGGAGCATCACATTTGTGGGGTCAATTAAACGCTCAAAATGGCCAGAAAAAGAGAACTTTCATCTGAAACTCGACAGTCTATTCTTGTTCTTAGAAATGAAGGCTATTCCATGCGAGAAATTGCTAAGAAATTGAAGATTTCCTACACCGGTGTGTACTACTCCCTTCAGAGGACAGCACAAACAGGCTCTAACCAGAGTAGAAAAAGAAGTGGGAGGCCGCGTTGCACAACTGAGCAAGAAGATAAGTACATTAGAGTCTCTAGTTTGAGAAACAGACGCCTCACAGGTCCCCAACTGGCATCTTCATTAAATAGTACCTGTTAGAGCCTGTTTGTGCTGTCCTCTGAAGGGAGTAGTACACACCGGTGTAGGAAATCTTCAATTTCTCAGCAATTTCTCGCATGGAATAGCCTTCATTTCTAAGAACAAGAATAGACTGTCGAGTTTCAGATGAAAGTTCTCTTTTTCTGGCCATTTTGAGCGTTTAATTGACCCCACAAATGTGATGCTCCAGAAACTCAATCTGCTCAAAGAAGTGCCCATCCAACCAATCCAACTTGTGGGAGCTGCTTCTGGAAGCGTGGGGTGCAATTTCTCCAGATTACCTCAACAAATTAACAGCTAGAATGCCAAAGGTCTGCAATGCTGTAATTGCTGCAAATGGAGGATTCTTTAACGAAAGCAAAGTTTGATGGAAAAAAAATCTTATTTCAAATAAAAATCATTATTTCTAACCTTGTCAATGTCTTGACTCTATTTTCTATTCATTTCACAACATATGGTGGTGAATAAGTGTGACTTTTCATGGAAAACACGAAATTGTTTGGGTGATCCCAAACTTTTGAACGGTAGTGTAATTGGGATAGATAGTAAGGATAGATAATTGGGATAGATAGTAAGGATAGATAGTAAGGATAGATAGTAAGAATAGATAATTGGGATAGATAGTAAGGATAGATAGTAAGGACAGATAATTGGGATAGATAATTGGGATAGATAGGAAGGATAGATAGTACGGATAGATAATTGGGATAGGTAGTAAGGATAGATAATTGGGATAGATAGTAAGGATAGATAGTAAGGATAGATAATTTGGATAGAAAGTAAGGATAGATAATTGGGATAGACAGTAAGGATAGATAATTGGGATAGATAGTAAGGATAGATAGTAAGGATAAGTATTAAGGATAGATAGTAAGGATAGATAGTAAGGATAGATAGTAAGGATAGATAATTGGGATAGATAGTAAGGATAGATAATTGGGCGACATAATTGGGATAGATAGTAAGGATAGATAGTAATGATAGATAGTAAGGATAGATAATTGGGATAGATAGTAAGGATAGATAGTAAGGATAGATAATTGGGAGACATAATTGGGATAGATAGTAAGAATAGATAATTGGGATAGATAGTAAGGATAGATAGTAAGGACAGATAATTAGGATAGATAATCGGGATAGATAGGAAGGATAGATAGTAAGGATAGATAATTGGGATAGGTAGTAAGGATAGATAATTGGGATAGATAGTAAGAATAGATAATTGGGAGAGATAGTAAGGATAGATAATTGGGATAGATAATTGGGATAGATAGTAAGGATAGATAATTGGGATAGATAGTAAGGATAGATAATTGGGAGACATAATTGGGATAGATAGTAACGATAGATAATTGGGAGAGATAATTGGGATAGATAGTAAGGATAGATAATTGGGATAGATAATTGGGATAGATAGTAAGGATAGATAATTGGGCGACATCAATGGGATATATAGTAAGGATAGATAGTAATGATAGATAGTAAGGATAGATAATTGGGATAGATAGTTAGGATAGATAGTAAGGATAGATAATTGGGAGACATAATTGGGATAGATAGTAAGGATAGATAGTAAGGATAGATAATTGGGAGACATAATTGGGACAGATAGTAAGGATATATAGTATGGACAGATAATTGGGATTGATAGTAAGGATAGATAGTAAGGATAGTAAGGATAGATAGTGAGGATAGATAATTGGGATAGATAGTTAGGATAGTAAGGATCGATAATTGGGATAGATAGTGAGGATAGATAGTAAGGACAGATAATTGGGATAGATGGTAAGGAGAGATAATTTGGAGAAATAATTGGGATAGATAGTAAGGATAGATAATTGGGCGACATAATTGGGATAGATAGTGAGGATAGATAATTGGGATTGATAGTAAGGATAGATAGTAAGGATAGATAATTGGGAGACATAATTGGGATAGATAGTAAGGATAGATAATTGGGAGAGATAGTAAGGATAGATAGTAAGGACAGATAATTGGGAGACATAATTGGGATAGATAGTAAGGATAGATAATTGGGATAGATAGTAAGGATAGATAATTGGGATATATAGTAAGGATAGATAATTGGGATAGATAGTAAGGATAGATAGTAAGGATAGATAGTAAGAATAGATAATTGGGATAGATAGTAAGGATAGATAGTAAGGACAGATAATTGGGATAGATAATTGGGATAGATAGGAAGGATAGATAGTACGGATAGATAATTGGGATAGGTAGTAAGGATAGATAATTGGGATAGATAGTAAGGATAGATAGTAAGGATAGATAATTGGGATAGAAAGTAAGGATAGATAATTGGGATAGATAGTAAGGATAGATAGTAAGGAGAAGTATTAAGGATAGATAGTAAGGATAGATAGTAAGGATATATAGTAAGGATAGATAATTGGGATAGATAGTAAGGATATATAATTGGGATAGATAATTGGGATAGATAGTAAGGATAGATAGTAAGGATAGATAGTAAGGATAGATAATTGGGATAGATAGTAAGGATAGATAATTGGGATAGATAATTGGGATAGATAGTAAGGATAGATAATTGGGATAGATAATTGTGATAGATAGTAAGGATAGATAATTGGGCGACATAATTGGGATAGATAGTAAGGATAGATAGTAATGATAGATAGTAATGATAGATAATTGGGATAGATAGTAAGGATAGATAGTAAGGATAGATAATTGGGAGACATAATTGGGATAGATAGTAAGGATAGATAGTAAGGATAGATAATTGGGAGACATAATTGGGACAGATAGTAAGGATAGATAGTAAGGACAGATAATTGGGAGGGATGATTGGGAGAGATAATTGGGAGAGATAATAAGGATAGATGGGAAGGATAGATAGTGAGGATAGATAGTAAGGAGAGATAGTAAGGATAGATAGTAAGGGTAGATACTTGCGATAGAGAGTAAGGATAGATAATTGGGATAGATAATAAGGATAGATAGTAAGGAGAGATAATTGGGATAGATAGTAAGGATATATAGTATGGACAGATAATTGGGATAGATAGTAAGGATAGATAGTAAGGATAGTAAGGATAGATAGTAAGGATATATAATTGGGATAGATAGTAAGGATAGATAGTAAGGATAGTGAGGATAGATAATTGGGATAGATAGTTAGGATAGTAAGGATCGATAATTGGGATAGATAGTGAGGATAGATAGTAAGGACAGATAATTGGGATAGATGGTAAGGAGAGATAATTTGGAGAAATAATTGGGATAGATAGTATGGATAGATAATTGGGAGAGATAGTAAGGAGAGATAATTGGGAGAGATAATAAGGTTAGATGGGAAGGATAGATAGTAAGGACAGATAGTAAGGATAGATAGTCAGGACAGATAATTGGGAGAGATGATTGGGAGAGATAATTGGGAGAGATAATAAGGATAGATGGGAAGGATAGATAGTAAGGATAGATAGTAAGGAGAGATAGTAAGGATAGATAGTAAGGGTAGATACTTGGGATAGAGAGTAAGGATAGATAATTGGGAAAGATAGTAAGGATAGATAGTAAGGATAGATAATTGGGAGACATAATTGGGATAGATAGTGAGGATAGATAATTGGGATTGATAGTAAGGATAGATAGTAAGGATAGATAATTGGGAGACATAATTGGGATAGATAGTAAGGACAGATAATTGGGAGAGATAGTAAGGATAGATAATTGGGATATATAGTAAGGATAGATAATTGGGATAGATAGTAAGGATAGGTAGTAAGGATAGATAGTAAGAATAGATAATTGGGATTGATAGTAAGGATAGATAGTAAGGACAGATAATTGGGATAGATAATTGGGATAGATAGGAAGGATAGATAGTACGGATAGATAATTGGGATAGGTAGTAAGGATAGATAATTGGGATAGATAGTAAGGATAGATAGTAAGGATAGATAATTGGGATAGAAAGTAAGGATATATAATTGGGATAGATAGTAAGGATATATAGTAAGGAGAAGTATTAAGGATAGATAGTAAGGATAGATAGTAAGGATAGATAGTAAGGATAGATAATTGGGATAGATAGTAAGGATAGATAATTGGGATAGATAGTAAGGATAGATAATTGGGATATATAGTAAGGATAGATAATTGGGATAGATAGTAAGGATAGATAGTAAGGATAGATAGTAAGAATAGATAATTGGGATAGATAGTAAGGATAGATAGTAAGGACAGATAATTGGGATAGATAATTGGGATAGATAGGAAGGATAGATAGTACGGATAGATAATTGGGATAGGTAGTAAGGATAGATAATTGGGATAGATAGTAAGGATAGATAGTAAGGATAGATAATTGGGATAGAAAGTAAGGATAGATAATTGGGATAGATAGTAAGGATAGATAGTAAGGAGAAGTATTAAGGATAGATAGTAAGGATAGATAGTAAGGATAGATAGTAAGGATAGATAATTGGGATAGATAGTAAGGATAGATAATTGGGATAGATAATTGGGATAGATAGTAAGGATAGATAGTAAGGATAGATAGTAAGGATAGATAATTGGGATAGATAGTAAGGATAGATAATTGGGATAGATAATTGGGATAGATAGTAAGGATAGATAATTGGGATAGATAATTGTGATAGATAGTAAGGATAGATAATTGGGCGACATAATTGGGATAGATAGTAAGGATAGATAGTAATGATAGATAGTAATGATAGATAATTGGGATAGATAGTAAGGATAGATAGTAAGGATAGATAATTGGGAGACATAATTGGGATAGATAGTAAGGATAGATAGTAAGGATAGATAATTGGGAGACATAATTGGGAGAGATAGTAAGGATAGATAGTAAGGACAGATAATTGGGAGGGATGATTGGGAGAGATAATTGGGAGAGATAATAAGGATAGATGGGAAGGATAGATAGTGAGGATAGATAGTAAGGAGAGATAGTAAGGATAGATAGTAAGGGTAGATACTTGCGATAGAGAGTAAGGATAGATAATTGGGATAGATAATAAGGATAGATAGTAAGGAGAGATAATTGGGATAGATAGTAAGGATATATAGTATGGACAGATAATTGGGATAGATAGTAAGGATAGATAGTAAGGATAGTAAGGATAGATAGTAAGGATATATAATTGGGATAGATAGTAAGGATAGATAGTAAGGATAGTGAGGATAGATAATTGGGATAGATAGTTAGGATAGTAAGGATCGATAATTGGGATAGATAGTGAGGATAGATAGTAAGGACAGATAATTGGGATAGATGGTAAGGAGAGATAATTTGGAGAAATAATTGGGATAGATAGTATGGATAGATAATTGGGAGAGATAGTAAGGAGAGATAATTGGGAGAGATAATAAGGTTAGATGGGAAGGATAGATAGTAAGGACAGATAGTAAGGATAGATAATTGGGAGAGATGATTGGGAGAGATAATTGGGAGAGATAATAAGGATAGATGGGAAGGATAGATAGTAAGGATAGATAGTAAGGAGAGATAGTAAGGATAGATAGTAAGGGTAGATAGTTGGGATAGAGAATAAGGATAGATAATTGGGATAGATAGTAAGGATAGATAGTAAGGAGAGATAATTGGGATGGAGAGTAAGGATAGATAGTATGGACAGATAATTGGGATAGATAGTAAGGATAGATAGTAAGGATAGTAAGGATAGATAGTAAGGATATATAATTGGGATAGATAGTAAGGATAGATAGTAAGGATAGTAAGGATAGATAGTAAGGATAGATAATTGGGATAGACAGTAAGGATAGATAATTGGGAGCCATAATTGGGATAGATAGTAAGGATAGATAATTGGTATAGATAGTAAGGATAGATAGTAAGAATAGATAATTGGGATAGATAGTAAGGATAGATAGTAAGGACAGATAATTGGGATAGATAATCGGGATAGATAGGAAGGATAGATAGTATGGACAGATAATTGGGATAGATAGTAAGGATAGATAGTAAGGATAGTAAGGATATATAATAAGGATATATAATTGGGATAGATAGTAAGGATATATAGTAAGGATAGTAAGGATAGATAATTGGGATAGATAGTAAGGATAGTAAGGATAGATAAATGGGATAGACAGTAAGGATAGATAATTGGGATAGATAGTAAGGATAGATAATTGGGATAGATAGTAAGGATAGATAATTGGGATAGATAATTGGGATAGATAGTACGGATAGATAATTGGGCGACATAATTGGGATAGATAGTAAGGAGAGATAATTGAGAGAGATAATTGGGATAGATAGTAAGGATAGATAATTGGGAGAGATAGTAAGGAGATATAATTGGGAGAGATAATAAGGATAGATGGTAAGGATAGATAGTAAGGACAGATAGTAAGGATAGATAGCAAGGACAGATAATTAGGAGAGATGATTGGGAGAGATAATTGGGAGAGATAATAAGGATAGATGGGAAGGATAGATAGTAAGGATAGATAGTAAGGAGAGATAGTAAGGATAGATAGTAAGGGTAGATACTTGGGATAGAGAGTAAGGATAGATAATTGGGATAGACAGTAAGGATAGATAGTAAGGAGAGATAATTGGGATAGATAGTAAGGATAGTAAGGATAGATAATTGGGATAGATAGTGAGGATAGATAGTAAGGACAGATAGTTGGGATAGATAATTGGGATAGATAGTGAGGATAGATAGTAAGGATAGATAGTAAGGATAGACAGTAAGGATATATAATTGGGAGACATAATTGGGATAGATAGAAAGGATAGATAATTGGGATAGATAGTAAGGATAGATAGTAAGGATAGATAATTGGGAGACATAATTGGGATAGATAGTAAGGATAGATAATTGGGATAGATAGTAAGGATAGATAGTAAGGACAGATAATTAGGATAGATAATCGGGATAGATAGGAAGGATAGATAGTAAGGATAGATAATTGGGATAGGTAGTAAGGATAGATAATTGGGATAGATAGTAAGAATAGATAATTGGGAGAGATAGTAAGGATAGATAATTGGGATAGATAATTGGGATAGATAGTAAGGATAGATAATTGGGATAGATAGTAAGGATAGATAATTGGGAGACATAATTGGGATAGATAGTAACGATAGATAATTGGGAGAGATAATTGGGATAGATAGTAAGGATAGATAATTGGGATAGATAATTGGGATAGATAGTAAGGATAGATAATTGGGCGACATCAATGGGATATATAGTAAGGATAGATAGTAATGATAGATAGTAAGGATAGATAATTGGGATAGATAGTTAGGATAGATAGTAAGGATAGATAATTGGGAGACATAATTGGGATAGATAGTAAGGATAGATAGTAAGGATAGATAATTGGGAGACATAATTGGGACAGATAGTAAGGATATATAGTATGGACAGATAATTGGGATTGATAGTAAGGATAGATAGTAAGGATAGTAAGGATAGATAGTGAGGATAGATAATTGGGATAGATAGTTAGGATAGTAAGGATCGATAATTGGGATAGATAGTGAGGATAGATAGTAAGGACAGATAATTGGGATAGATGGTAAGGAGAGATAATTTGGAGAAATAATTGGGATAGATAGTAAGGATAGATAATTGGGCGACATAATTGGGATAGATAGTGAGGATAGATAATTGGGATTGATAGTAAGGATAGATAGTAAGGATAGATAATTGGGAGACATAATTGGGATAGATAGTAAGGATAGATAATTGGGAGAGATAGTAAGGATAGATAGTAAGGACAGATAATTGGGAGACATAATTGGGATAGATAGTAAGGATAGATAATTGGGATAGATAGTAAGGATAGATAATTGGGATATATAGTAAGGATAGATAATTGGGATAGATAGTAAGGATAGATAGTAAGGATAGATAGTAAGAATAGATAATTGGGATAGATAGTAAGGATAGATAGTAAGGACAGATAATTGGGATAGATAATTGGGATAGATAGGAAGGATAGATAGTACGGATAGATAATTGGGATAGGTAGTAAGGATAGATAATTGGGATAGATAGTAAGGATAGATAGTAAGGATAGATAATTGGGATAGAAAGTAAGGATAGATAATTGGGATAGATAGTAAGGATAGATAGTAAGGAGAAGTATTAAGGATAGATAGTAAGGATAGATAGTAAGGATATATAGTAAGGATAGATAATTGGGATAGATAGTAAGGATATATAATTGGGATAGATAATTGGGATAGATAGTAAGGATAGATAGTAAGGATAGATAGTAAGGATAGATAATTGGGATAGATAGTAAGGATAGATAATTGGGATAGATAATTGGGATAGATAGTAAGGATAGATAATTGGGATAGATAATTGTGATAGATAGTAAGGATAGATAATTGGGCGACATAATTGGGATAGATAGTAAGGATAGATAGTAATGATAGATAGTAATGATAGATAATTGGGATAGATAGTAAGGATAGATAGTAAGGATAGATAATTGGGAGACATAATTGGGATAGATAGTAAGGATAGATAGTAAGGATAGATAATTGGGAGACATAATTGGGACAGATAGTAAGGATAGATAGTAAGGACAGATAATTGGGAGGGATGATTGGGAGAGATAATTGGGAGAGATAATAAGGATAGATGGGAAGGATAGATAGTGAGGATAGATAGTAAGGAGAGATAGTAAGGATAGATAGTAAGGGTAGATACTTGCGATAGAGAGTAAGGATAGATAATTGGGATAGATAATAAGGATAGATAGTAAGGAGAGATAATTGGGATAGATAGTAAGGATATATAGTATGGACAGATAATTGGGATAGATAGTAAGGATAGATAGTAAGGATAGTAAGGATAGATAGTAAGGATATATAATTGGGATAGATAGTAAGGATAGATAGTAAGGATAGTGAGGATAGATAATTGGGATAGATAGTTAGGATAGTAAGGATCGATAATTGGGATAGATAGTGAGGATAGATAGTAAGGACAGATAATTGGGATAGATGGTAAGGAGAGATAATTTGGAGAAATAATTGGGATAGATAGTATGGATAGATAATTGGGAGAGATAGTAAGGAGAGATAATTGGGAGAGATAATAAGGTTAGATGGGAAGGATAGATAGTAAGGACAGATAGTAAGGATAGATAGTCAGGACAGATAATTGGGAGAGATGATTGGGAGAGATAATTGGGAGAGATAATAAGGATAGATGGGAAGGATAGATAGTAAGGATAGATAGTAAGGAGAGATAGTAAGGATAGATAGTAAGGGTAGATACTTGGGATAGAGAGTAAGGATAGATAATTGGGAAAGATAGTAAGGATAGATAGTAAGGATAGATAATTGGGAGACATAATTGGGATAGATAGTGAGGATAGATAATTGGGATTGATAGTAAGGATAGATAGTAAGGATAGATAATTGGGAGACATAATTGGGATAGATAGTAAGGACAGATAATTGGGAGAGATAGTAAGGATAGATAATTGGGATATATAGTAAGGATAGATAATTGGGATAGATAGTAAGGATAGGTAGTAAGGATAGATAGTAAGAATAGATAATTGGGATTGATAGTAAGGATAGATAGTAAGGACAGATAATTGGGATAGATAATTGGGATAGATAGGAAGGATAGATAGTACGGATAGATAATTGGGATAGGTAGTAAGGATAGATAATTGGGATAGATAGTAAGGATAGATAGTAAGGATAGATAATTGGGATAGAAAGTAAGGATATATAATTGGGATAGATAGTAAGGATATATAGTAAGGAGAAGTATTAAGGATAGATAGTAAGGATAGATAGTAAGGATAGATAGTAAGGATAGATAATTGGGATAGATAGTAAGGATAGATAATTGGGATAGATAGTAAGGATAGATAATTGGGATATATAGTAAGGATAGATAATTGGGATAGATAGTAAGGATAGATAGTAAGGATAGATAGTAAGAATAGATAATTGGGATAGATAGTAAGGATAGATAGTAAGGACAGATAATTGGGATAGATAATTGGGATAGATAGGAAGGATAGATAGTACGGATAGATAATTGGGATAGGTAGTAAGGATAGATAATTGGGATAGATAGTAAGGATAGATAGTAAGGATAGATAATTGGGATAGAAAGTAAGGATAGATAATTGGGATAGATAGTAAGGATAGATAGTAAGGAGAAGTATTAAGGATAGATAGTAAGGATAGATAGTAAGGATAGATAGTAAGGATAGATAATTGGGATAGATAGTAAGGATAGATAATTGGGATAGATAATTGGGATAGATAGTAAGGATAGATAGTAAGGATAGATAGTAAGGATAGATAATTGGGATAGATAGTAAGGATAGATAATTGGGATAGATAATTGGGATAGATAGTAAGGATAGATAATTGGGATAGATAATTGTGATAGATAGTAAGGATAGATAATTGGGCGACATAATTGGGATAGATAGTAAGGATAGATAGTAATGATAGATAGTAATGATAGATAATTGGGATAGATAGTAAGGATAGATAGTAAGGATAGATAATTGGGAGACATAATTGGGATAGATAGTAAGGATAGATAGTAAGGATAGATAATTGGGAGACATAATTGGGAGAGATAGTAAGGATAGATAGTAAGGACAGATAATTGGGAGGGATGATTGGGAGAGATAATTGGGAGAGATAATAAGGATAGATGGGAAGGATAGATAGTGAGGATAGATAGTAAGGAGAGATAGTAAGGATAGATAGTAAGGGTAGATACTTGCGATAGAGAGTAAGGATAGATAATTGGGATAGATAATAAGGATAGATAGTAAGGAGAGATAATTGGGATAGATAGTAAGGATATATAGTATGGACAGATAATTGGGATAGATAGTAAGGATAGATAGTAAGGATAGTAAGGATAGATAGTAAGGATATATAATTGGGATAGATAGTAAGGATAGATAGTAAGGATAGTGAGGATAGATAATTGGGATAGATAGTTAGGATAGTAAGGATCGATAATTGGGATAGATAGTGAGGATAGATAGTAAGGACAGATAATTGGGATAGATGGTAAGGAGAGATAATTTGGAGAAATAATTGGGATAGATAGTATGGATAGATAATTGGGAGAGATAGTAAGGAGAGATAATTGGGAGAGATAATAAGGTTAGATGGGAAGGATAGATAGTAAGGACAGATAGTAAGGATAGATAATTGGGAGAGATGATTGGGAGAGATAATTGGGAGAGATAATAAGGATAGATGGGAAGGATAGATAGTAAGGATAGATAGTAAGGAGAGATAGTAAGGATAGATAGTAAGGGTAGATAGTTGGGATAGAGAATAAGGATAGATAATTGGGATAGATAGTAAGGATAGATAGTAAGGAGAGATAATTGGGATGGAGAGTAAGGATAGATAGTATGGACAGATAATTGGGATAGATAGTAAGGATAGATAATTGGGATAGATAGTAAGGATAGATAATTGGGATATATAGTAAGGATAGATAATTGGGATAGATAGTAAGGATAGATAGTAAGGATAGATAGTAAGAATAGATAATTGGGATAGATAGTAAGGATAGATAGTAAGGACAGATAATTGGGATAGATAATTGGGATAGATAGGAAGGATAGATAGTACGGATAGATAATTGGGATAGGTAGTAAGGATAGATAATTGGGATAGATAGTAAGGATAGATAGTAAGGATAGATAATTGGGATAGAAAGTAAGGATAGATAATTGGGATAGATAGTAAGGATAGATAGTAAGGAGAAGTATTAAGGATAGATAGTAAGGATAGATAGTAAGGATATATAGTAAGGATAGATAATTGGGATAGATAGTAAGGATATATAATTGGGATAGATAATTGGGATAGATAGTAAGGATAGATAGTAAGGATAGATAGTAAGGATAGATAATTGGGATAGATAGTAAGGATAGATAATTGGGATAGATAATTGGGATAGATAGTAAGGATAGATAATTGGGATAGATAATTGTGATAGATAGTAAGGATAGATAATTGGGCGACATAATTGGGATAGATAGTAAGGATAGATAGTAATGATAGATAGTAATGATAGATAATTGGGATAGATAGTAAGGATAGATAGTAAGGATAGATAATTGGGAGACATAATTGGGATAGATAGTAAGGATAGATAGTAAGGATAGATAATTGGGAGACATAATTGGGACAGATAGTAAGGATAGATAGTAAGGACAGATAATTGGGAGGGATGATTGGGAGAGATAATTGGGAGAGATAATAAGGATAGATGGGAAGGATAGATAGTGAGGATAGATAGTAAGGAGAGATAGTAAGGATAGATAGTAAGGGTAGATACTTGCGATAGAGAGTAAGGATAGATAATTGGGATAGATAATAAGGATAGATAGTAAGGAGAGATAATTGGGATAGATAGTAAGGATATATAGTATGGACAGATAATTGGGATAGATAGTAAGGATAGATAGTAAGGATAGTAAGGATAGATAGTAAGGATATATAATTGGGATAGATAGTAAGGATAGATAGTAAGGATAGTGAGGATAGATAATTGGGATAGATAGTTAGGATAGTAAGGATCGATAATTGGGATAGATAGTGAGGATAGATAGTAAGGACAGATAATTGGGATAGATGGTAAGGAGAGATAATTTGGAGAAATAATTGGGATAGATAGTATGGATAGATAATTGGGAGAGATAGTAAGGAGAGATAATTGGGAGAGATAATAAGGTTAGATGGGAAGGATAGATAGTAAGGACAGATAGTAAGGATAGATAGTCAGGACAGATAATTGGGAGAGATGATTGGGAGAGATAATTGGGAGAGATAATAAGGATAGATGGGAAGGATAGATAGTAAGGATAGATAGTAAGGAGAGATAGTAAGGATAGATAGTAAGGGTAGATACTTGGGATAGAGAGTAAGGATAGATAATTGGGAAAGATAGTAAGGATAGATAGTAAGGATAGATAATTGGGAGACATAATTGGGATAGATAGTGAGGATAGATAATTGGGATTGATAGTAAGGATAGATAGTAAGGATAGATAATTGGGAGACATAATTGGGATAGATAGTAAGGACAGATAATTGGGAGAGATAGTAAGGATAGATAATTGGGATATATAGTAAGGATAGATAATTGGGATAGATAGTAAGGATAGGTAGTAAGGATAGATAGTAAGAATAGATAATTGGGATTGATAGTAAGGATAGATAGTAAGGACAGATAATTGGGATAGATAATTGGGATAGATAGGAAGGATAGATAGTACGGATAGATAATTGGGATAGGTAGTAAGGATAGATAATTGGGATAGATAGTAAGGATAGATAGTAAGGATAGATAATTGGGATAGAAAGTAAGGATATATAATTGGGATAGATAGTAAGGATATATAGTAAGGAGAAGTATTAAGGATAGATAGTAAGGATAGATAGTAAGGATAGATAGTAAGGATAGATAATTGGGATAGATAGTAAGGATAGATAATTGGGATAGATAGTAAGGATAGATAATTGGGATATATAGTAAGGATAGATAATTGGGATAGATAGTAAGGATAGATAGTAAGGATAGATAGTAAGAATAGATAATTGGGATAGATAGTAAGGATAGATAGTAAGGACAGATAATTGGGATAGATAATTGGGATAGATAGGAAGGATAGATAGTACGGATAGATAATTGGGATAGGTAGTAAGGATAGATAATTGGGATAGATAGTAAGGATAGATAGTAAGGATAGATAATTGGGATAGAAAGTAAGGATAGATAATTGGGATAGATAGTAAGGATAGATAGTAAGGAGAAGTATTAAGGATAGATAGTAAGGATAGATAGTAAGGATAGATAGTAAGGATAGATAATTGGGATAGATAGTAAGGATAGATAATTGGGATAGATAATTGGGATAGATAGTAAGGATAGATAGTAAGGATAGATAGTAAGGATAGATAATTGGGATAGATAGTAAGGATAGATAATTGGGATAGATAATTGGGATAGATAGTAAGGATAGATAATTGGGATAGATAATTGTGATAGATAGTAAGGATAGATAATTGGGCGACATAATTGGGATAGATAGTAAGGATAGATAGTAATGATAGATAGTAATGATAGATAATTGGGATAGATAGTAAGGATAGATAGTAAGGATAGATAATTGGGAGACATAATTGGGATAGATAGTAAGGATAGATAGTAAGGATAGATAATTGGGAGACATAATTGGGAGAGATAGTAAGGATAGATAGTAAGGACAGATAATTGGGAGGGATGATTGGGAGAGATAATTGGGAGAGATAATAAGGATAGATGGGAAGGATAGATAGTGAGGATAGATAGTAAGGAGAGATAGTAAGGATAGATAGTAAGGGTAGATACTTGCGATAGAGAGTAAGGATAGATAATTGGGATAGATAATAAGGATAGATAGTAAGGAGAGATAATTGGGATAGATAGTAAGGATATATAGTATGGACAGATAATTGGGATAGATAGTAAGGATAGATAGTAAGGATAGTAAGGATAGATAGTAAGGATATATAATTGGGATAGATAGTAAGGATAGATAGTAAGGATAGTGAGGATAGATAATTGGGATAGATAGTTAGGATAGTAAGGATCGATAATTGGGATAGATAGTGAGGATAGATAGTAAGGACAGATAATTGGGATAGATGGTAAGGAGAGATAATTTGGAGAAATAATTGGGATAGATAGTATGGATAGATAATTGGGAGAGATAGTAAGGAGAGATAATTGGGAGAGATAATAAGGTTAGATGGGAAGGATAGATAGTAAGGACAGATAGTAAGGATAGATAATTGGGAGAGATGATTGGGAGAGATAATTGGGAGAGATAATAAGGATAGATGGGAAGGATAGATAGTAAGGATAGATAGTAAGGAGAGATAGTAAGGATAGATAGTAAGGGTAGATAGTTGGGATAGAGAATAAGGATAGATAATTGGGATAGATAGTAAGGATAGATAGTAAGGAGAGATAATTGGGATGGAGAGTAAGGATAGATAGTATGGACAGATAATTGGGATAGATAGTAAGGATAGATAGTAAGGATAGTAAGGATAGATAGTAAGGATATATAATTGGGATAGATAGTAAGGATAGATAGTAAGGATAGTAAGGATAGATAGTAAGGATAGATAATTGGGATAGACAGTAAGGATAGATAATTGGGAGCCATAATTGGGATAGATAGTAAGGATAGATAATTGGTATAGATAGTAAGGATAGATAGTAAGAATAGATAATTGGGATAGATAGTAAGGATAGATAGTAAGGACAGATAATTGGGATAGATAATCGGGATAGATAGGAAGGATAGATAGTATGGACAGATAATTGGGATAGATAGTAAGGATAGATAGTAAGGATAGTAAGGATATATAATAAGGATATATAATTGGGATAGATAGTAAGGATATATAGTAAGGATAGTAAGGATAGATAATTGGGATAGATAGTAAGGATAGTAAGGATAGATAAATGGGATAGACAGTAAGGATAGATAATTGGGATAGATAGTAAGGATAGATAATTGGGATAGATAGTAAGGATAGATAATTGGGATAGATAATTGGGATAGATAGTACGGATAGATAATTGGGCGACATAATTGGGATAGATAGTAAGGAGAGATAATTGAGAGAGATAATTGGGATAGATAGTAAGGATAGATAATTGGGAGAGATAGTAAGGAGATATAATTGGGAGAGATAATAAGGATAGATGGTAAGGATAGATAGTAAGGACAGATAGTAAGGATAGATAGCAAGGACAGATAATTAGGAGAGATGATTGGGAGAGATAATTGGGAGAGATAATAAGGATAGATGGGAAGGATAGATAGTAAGGATAGATAGTAAGGAGAGATAGTAAGGATAGATAGTAAGGGTAGATACTTGGGATAGAGAGTAAGGATAGATAATTGGGATAGACAGTAAGGATAGATAGTAAGGAGAGATAATTGGGATAGATAGTAAGGATAGTAAGGATAGATAATTGGGATAGATAGTGAGGATAGATAGTAAGGACAGATAGTTGGGATAGATAATTGGGATAGATAGTGAGGATAGATAGTAAGGATAGATAGTAAGGATAGACAGTAAGGATATATAATTGGGAGACATAATTGGGATAGATAGAAAGGATAGATAATTGGGATAGATAGTAAGGATAGATAGTAAGGATAGATAATTGGGAGACATAATTGGGATAGATAGTAAGGATAGATAATTGGGATAGATAGTAAGGATAGATAGTAAGGATAGATAGTATATATAGATAACTGGGATAGATAGTAAGGATAGTAAGGGTTGATAATTGGGATAGACAGTGAGGATAGATAGTAAGGACAGATAATTGGGATAGATAGTAAGGAGAGATAATTGGGATAGATAGTAAGGAGAGATAATTGGGAGAGATAATAAGGATAGATGGGAAGGATAGATAGTAAGTACAGATAGTAAGGATAGATAGTAAGGACCGATAATTGGGAGAGATGATTGGGAGAGATAATAAGGATAGATGGGAAGGCTAGATAGTAAGGATAGATAGTAAGGATAGATAGTAAGGAGAGATAGTAAGGATAGATAGTAAGGGTAGATACTTGGGATAGAGAGTAAGGATAGATAATTGGGATAGACAGTAAGGATAGATAGTAAGGAGAGATAATTGGGATAGATAGTAAGGATAGTAAGGATAGATAATTGGGATAGATAGTGAGGATAGATAGTAAGGACAGATAGTTGGGATAGATAATTGGGATAGATAGTGAGGATAGATAATTGGGCGACATAATTGGGATAGATAGTAAGGATATATAGTATGGACAGATAATTGGGATAGATAGTAAGGATAGATAGTAAGGATAGTAAGGATAGATAGTAAGGATATATAATTGGGATAGATAGTAAGGATAGATAGTAAGGATAGTGAGGATAGATAATTGGGATAGATAGTTAGGATAGTAAGGATCGATAATTGGGATAGATAGTGAGGATAGATAGTAAGGACAGATAATTGGGATAGATGGTAAGGAGAGATAATTTGGAGAAATAATTGGGATAGATAGTATGGATAGATAATTGGGAGAGATAGTAAGGAGAGATAATTGGGAGAGATAATAAGGTTAGATGGGAAGGATAGATAGTAAGGACAGATAGTAAGGATAGATAATTGGGAGAGATGATTGGGAGAGATAATTGGGAGAGATAATAAGGATAGATGGGAAGGATAGATAGTAAGGATAGATAGTAAGGAGAGATAGTAAGGATAGATAGTAAGGGTAGATAGTTGGGATAGAGAATAAGGATAGATAATTGGGATAGATAGTAAGGATAGATAGTAAGGAGAGATAATTGGGATGGAGAGTAAGGATAGATAGTATGGACAGATAATTGGGATAGATAGTAAGGATAGATAGTAAGGATAGTAAGGATAGATAGTAAGGATATATAATTGGGATAGATAGTAAGGATAGATAGTAAGGATAGTAAGGATAGATAGTAAGGATAGATAATTGGGATAGACAGTAAGGATAGATAATTGGGAGACATAATTGGGATAGATAGTAAGGATAGATAATTGGTATAGATAGTAAGGATAGATAGTAAGAATAGATAATTGGGATAGATAGTAAGGATAGATAGTAAGGACAGATAATTGGGATAGATAATCGGGATAGATAGGAAGGATAGATAGTATGGACAGATAATTGGGATAGATAGTAAGGATAGATAGTAAGGATAGTAAGGATATATAATAAGGATATATAATTGGGATAGATAGTAAGGATAGATAGTAAGGATAGTAAGGATAGATAATTGGGATAGATAGTAAGGATAGTAAGGATAGATAAATGGGATAGACAGTAAGGATAGATAATTGGGATAGATAGTAAGGATAGATAATTGGGATAGATAGTAAGGATAGATAACTGGGATAGATAATTGGGATAGATAGTACGGATAGATAATTGGGCGACATAATTGGGATAGATAGTAAGGAGAGATAATTGAGAGAGATAATTGGGATAGATAGTAAGGATAGATAATTGGGAGAGATAGTAAGGAGATATAATTGGGAGAGATAATAAGGATAGATGGTAAGGATAGATAGTAAGGACAGATAGTAAGGATAGATAGCAAGGACAGATAATTAGGAGAGATGATTGGGAGAGATAATTGGGAGAGATAATAAGGATAGATGGGAAGGATAGATAGTAAGGATAGATAGTAAGGAGAGATAGTAAGGATAGATAGTAAGGGTAGATACTTGGGATAGAGAGTAAGGATAGATAATTGGGATAGACAGTAAGGATAGATAGTAAGGAGAGATAATTGGGATAGATAGTAAGGATAGTAAGGATAGATAATTGGGATAGATAGTGAGGATAGATAGTAAGGACAGATAGTTGGGATAGATAATTGGGATAGATAGTGAGGATAGATAGTAAGGATAGATAGTAAGGATAGACAGTAAGGATAGATAATTGGGAGACATAATTGGGATAGATAGAAAGGATAGATAATTGGGATAGATAGTAAGGATAGATAGTAAGGATAGATAATTGGGAGACATAATTGGGATAGATAGTAAGGATAGATAATTGGGATAGATAGTAAGGATAGATAGTAAGGATAGATAGTATATATAGATAACTGGGATAGATAGTAAGGATAGTAAGGGTTGATAATTGGGATAGACAGTGAGGATAGATAGTAAGGACAGATAATTGGGATAGATAGTAAGGAGAGATAATTGGGATAGATAGTAAGGAGAGATAATTGGGAGAGATAATAAGGATAGATGGGAAGGATAGATAGTAAGTACAGATAGTAAGGATAGATAGTAAGGACCGATAATTGGGAGAGATGATTGGGAGAGATAATAAGGATAGATGGGAAGGCTAGATAGTAAGGATAGATAGTAAGGAGAGATAGTAAGGATAGTGAGGATAGATAATTGGGATAGATAGTTAGGATAGTAAGGATCGATAATTGGGATAGATAGTGAGGATAGATAGTAAGGACAGATAATTGGGAGGGATGATTGGGAGAGATAATTGGGAGAGATAATAAGGATAGATGGGAAGGATAGATAGTGAGGATAGATAGTAAGGAGAGATAGTAAGGATAGATAGTAAGGGTAGATACTTGCGATAGAGAGTAAGGATAGATAATTGGGATAGATAATAAGGATAGATAGTAAGGAGAGATAATTGGGATAGATAGTAAGGATATATAGTATGGACAGATAATTGGGATAGATAGTAAGGATAGATAGTAAGGATAGTAAGGATAGATAGTAAGGATATATAATTGGGATAGATAGTAAGGATAGATAGTAAGGATAGTGAGGATAGATAATTGGGATAGATAGTTAGGATAGTAAGGATCGATAATTGGGATAGATAGTGAGGGTAGATAGTAAGGACAGATAATTGGGATAGATGGTAAGGAGAGATAATTTGGAGAAATAATTGGGATAGATAGTATGGATAGATAATTGGGAGAGATAGTAAGGAGAGATAATTGGGAGAGATAATAAGGTTAGATGGGAAGGATAGATAGTAAGGACAGATAGTAAGGATAGATAATTGGGAGAGATGATTGGGAGAGATAATTGGGAGAGATAATAAGGATAGATGGGAAGGATAGATAGTAAGGATAGATAGTAAGGAGAGATAGTAAGGATAGATAGTAAGGGTAGATAATTGGGATAGAGAATAAGGATAGATAATTGGGATAGATAGTAAGGATAGATAGTAAGGAGAGATAATTGGGATGGAGAGTAAGGATAGATAGTATGGACAGATAATTGGGATAGATAGTAAGGATAGATAGTAAGGATATATAATTGGGATAGATAGTAAGGATATATAATTGGGATAGATAGTAAGGATAGATAGTAAGGATAGTAAGGATAGATAGTAAGGATAGATAATTGGGATAGACAGTAAGGATAGATAATTGGGATAGATAGTAAGGATAGATAATTGGGATAGATAGTAAGGATAGATAATTGGGATATATAGTAAGGATAGATAATTGGGATAGATAATTGGGATAGATAGTAAGGATAGAAAATTGGGCGACATAATTGGGATAGATAGAAAGGAGAGATAATTGAGAGAGATAATTGGGATAGATAGTAAGGAGAGATAATTGGGAGAGATAGTAAGGAGATATAATTGGGAGAGATAATAAGGATAGATGGTAAGGATAGATAGTAAGGACAGATAGTAAGGATAGATAGTCAGGACAGATAATTGGGAGAGATGATTGGGAGAGATAATTGGGAGAGATAATAAGGATAGATGGGAAGGATAGATAGTAAGGATAGATAGTAAGGAGAGATAGTAAGGATAGATAGTAAGGGTAGATACTTGGGATAGAGAGTAAGGATAGATAATTGGGATAGATAGTAAGGATAGATAGTAAGGATAGATAATTGGGAGACATAACTGGGATAGATAGTAAGGATAGATAATTGGGAGAGATAGTAAGGACAGATGGTAAGGACAGATAATTGGGAGACATAATTGGGATAGATAGTAAGGATAGATAATTGGGATAGATAGTAAGGATAGATAATTGGGATAGATAGTAAGGATAGATAGTAAGGATAGATAATTGGGAGACATAATTGGGATAGATAGTAAGGATAGATAGTATGGACAGATAATTGGGATAGATAGTAAGGATAGATAGTAAGGATAGTAAGGATATATAATAAGGATATATAATTGGGATAGATAGTAAGGATAGATAGTAAGGATAGTAAGGATAGATAATTGGGATAGATAGTAAGGATAGTAAGGATAGATAAATGGGATAGACAGTAAGGATAGATAATTGGGATAGATAGTAAGGATAGATAATTGGGATAGATAGTAAGGATAGATAATTGGGATAGATAATTGGGATAGATAGTACGGATAGATAATTGGGCGACATAATTGGGATAGATAGTAAGGAGAGATAATTGAGAGAGATAATTGGGATAGATAGTAAGGATAGATAATTGGGAGAGATAGTAAGGAGATATAATTGGGAGAGATAATAAGGATAGATGGTAAGGATAGATAGTAAGGACAGATAGTAAGGATAGATAGCAAGGACAGATAATTAGGAGAGATGATTGGGAGAGATAATTGGGAGAGATAATAAGGATAGATGGGAAGGATAGATAGTAAGGATAGATAGTAAGGAGAGATAGTAAGGATAGATAGTAAGGGTAGATACTTGGGATAGAGAGTAAGGATAGATAATTGGGATAGACAGTAAGGATAGATAGTAAGGAGAGATAATTGGGATAGATAGTAAGGATAGTAAGGATAGATAATTGGGATAGATAGTGAGGATAGATAGTAAGGACAGATAGTTGGGATAGATAATTGGGATAGATAGTGAGGATAGATAGTAAGGATAGATAGTAAGGATAGACAGTAAGGATAGATAATTGGGAGACATAATTGGGATAGATAGAAAGGATAGATAATTGGGATAGATAGTAAGGATAGATAGTAAGGATAGATAATTGGGAGACATAATTGGGATAGATAGTAAGGATAGATAATTGGGATAGATAGTAAGGATAGATAGTAAGGATAGATAGTATATATAGATAACTGGGATAGATAGTAAGAATAGTAAGGGTTGATAATTGGGATAGACAGTGAGGATAGATAGTAAGGACAGATAATTGGGATAGATAGTAAGGAGAGATAATTGGGATAGATAGTAAGGAGAGATAATTGGGAGAGATAATAAGGATAGATGGGAAGGATAGATAGTAAGTACAGATAGTAAGGATAGATAGTAAGGACCGATAATTGGGAGAGATGATTGGGAGAGATAATAAGGATAGATGGGAAGGCTAGATAGTAAGGATAGATAGTAAGGATAGATAGTAAGGAGAGATAGTAAGGATAGATAGTAAGGGTAGATACTTGGGATAGAGAGTAAGGATAGATAATTGGGATAGACAGTAAGGATAGATAGTAAGGAGAGATAATTGGGATAGATAGTAAGGATAGTAAGGATAGATAATTGGGATAGATAGTGAGGATAGATAGTAAGGACAGATAGTTGGGATAGATAATTGGGATAGATAGTGAGGATAGATAATTGGGCGACATAATTGGGATAGATAGTAAGGATATATAGTATGGACAGATAATTGGGATAGATAGTAAGGATAGATAGTAAGGATAGTAAGGATAGATAGTAAGGATATATAATTGGGATAGATAGTAAGGATAGATAGTAAGGATAGTGAGGATAGATAATTGGGATAGATAGTTAGGATAGTAAGGATCGATAATTGGGATAGATAGTGAGGATAGATAGTAAGGACAGATAATTGGGATAGATGGTAAGGAGAGATAATTTGGAGAAATAATTGGGATAGATAGTATGGATAGATAATTGGGAGAGATAGTAAGGAGAGATAATTGGGAGAGATAATAAGGTTAGATGGGAAGGATAGATAGTAAGGACAGATAGTAAGGATAGATAATTGGGAGAGATGATTGGGAGAGATAATTGGGAGAGATAATAAGGATAGATGGGAAGGATAGATAGTAAGGATAGATAGTAAGGAGAGATAGTAAGGATAGATAGTAAGGGTAGATAGTTGGGATAGAGAATAAGGATAGATAATTGGGATATATAGTAAGGATAGATAGTAAGGAGAGATAATTGGGATGGAGAGTAAGGATAGATAGTATGGACAGATAATTGGGATAGATAGTAAGGATAGATAGTAAGGATAGTAAGGATAGATAGTAAGGATATATAATTGGGATAGATAGTAAGGATAGATAGTAAGGATAGTAAGGATAGATAGTAAGGATAGATAATTGGGATAGACAGTAAGGATAGATAATTGGGAGACATAATTGGGATAGATAGTAAGGATAGATAATTGGTATAGATAGTAAGGATAGATAGTAAGAATAGATAATTGGGATAGATAGTAAGGATAGATAGTAAGGACAGATAATTGGGATAGATAATCGGGATAGATAGGAAGGATAGATAGTATGGACAGATAATTGGGATAGATAGTAAGGATAGATAGTAAGGATAGTAAGGATATATAATAAGGATATATAATTGGGATAGATAGTAAGGATAGATAGTAAGGATAGTAAGGATAGATAATTGGGATAGATAGTAAGGATAGTAAGGATAGATAAATGGGATAGACAGTAAGGATAGATAATTGGGATAGATAGTAAGGATAGATAATTGGGATAGATAGTAAGGATAGATAATTGGGATAGATAATTGGGATAGATAGTACGGATAGATAATTGGGCGACATAATTGGGATAGATAGTAAGGAGAGATAATTGAGAGAGATAATTGGGATAGATAGTAAGGATAGATAATTGGGAGAGATAGTAAGGAGATATAATTGGGAGAGATAATAAGGATAGATGGTAAGGATAGATAGTAAGGACAGATAGTAAGGATAGATAGCAAGGACAGATAATTAGGAGAGATGATTGGGAGAGATAATTGGGAGAGATAATAAGGATAGATGGGAAGGATAGATAGTAAGGATAGATAGTAAGGAGAGATAGTAAGGATAGATAGTAAGGGTAGATACTTGGGATAGAGAGTAAGGATAGATAATTGGGATAGACAGTAAGGATAGATAGTAAGGAGAGATAATTGGGATAGATAGTAAGGATAGTAAGGATAGATAATTGGGATAGATAGTGAGGATAGATAGTAAGGACAGATAGTTGGGATAGATAATTGGGATAGATAGTGAGGATAGATAGTAAGGATAGATAGTAAGGATAGACAGTAAGGATAGATAATTGGGAGACATAATTGGGATAGATAGAAAGGATAGATAATTGGGATAGATAGTAAGGAGAGATAGTAAGGATAGATAGTAAGGGTAGATACTTGGGATAGAGAGTAAGGATAGATAATTGGGATAGACAGTAAGGATAGATAGTAAGGAGAGATAATTGGGATAGATAGTAAGGATAGTAAGGATAGATAATTGGGATAGATAGTGAGGATAGATAGTAAGGACAGATAGTTGGGATAGATAATTGGGATAGATAGTGAGGATAGATAGTAAGGATAGATAGTAAGGATAGACAGTAAGGATAGATAATTGGGAGACATAATTGGGATAGATAGAAAGGATAGATAATTGGGATAGATAGTAAGGATAGATAGTAAGGATAGATAATTGGGAGACATAATTGGGATAGATAGTAAGGATAGATAATTGGGATAGATAGTAAGGATAGATAGTAAGGATAGATAGTATATATAGATAACTGGGATAGATAGTAAGGATAGTAAGGGTTGATAATTGGGATAGACAGTGAGGATAGATAGTAAGGACAGATAATTGGGATAGATAGTAAGGAGAGATAATTGGGATAGATAGTAAGGAGAGATAATTGGGAGAGATAATAAGGATAGATGGGAAGGATAGATAGTAAGTACAGATAGTAAGGATAGATAGTAAGGACCGATAATTGGGAGAGATGATTGGGAGAGATAATAAGGATAGATGGGAAGGCTAGATAGTAAGGATAGATAGTAAGGATAGATAGTAAGGAGAGATAGTAAGGATAGATAGTAAGGGTAGATACTTGGGATAGAGAGTAAGGATAGATAATTGGGATAGACAGTAAGGATAGATAGTAAGGAGAGATAATTGGGATAGATAGTAAGGATAGTAAGGATAGATAATTGGGATAGATAGTGAGGATAGATAGTAAGGACAGATAGTTGGGATAGATAATTGGGATAGATAGTGAGGATAGATAGTAAGGATAGATAGTAAGGATAGACAGTAAGGATAGATAATTGGGAGACATAATTGGGATAGATAGAAAGGATAGATAATTGGGATAGATAGTAAGGATAGATAGTAAGGATAGATAATTGGGAGACATAATTGGGATAGATAGTAAGGATAGATAATTGGGATAGATAGTAAGGATAGATAGTAAGGATAGATAGTATATATAGATAACTGGGATAGATAGTAAGGATAGTAAGGGTTGATAATTGGGATAGACAGTGAGGATAGATAGTAAGGACAGATAATTGGGATAGATAGTAAGGAGAGATAATTGGGATAGATAGTAAGGAGAGATAATTGGGAGAGATAATAAGGATAGATGGGAAGGATAGATAGTAAGTACAGATAGTAAGGATAGATAGTAAGGACCGATAATTGGGAGAGATGATTGGGAGAGATAATAAGGATAGATGGGAAGGCTAGATAGTAAGGATAGATAGTAAGGATAGATAGTAAGGAGAGATAGTAAGGATAGATAGTAAGGGTAGATACTTGGGATAGAGAGTAAGGATAGATAATTGGGATAGACAGTAAGGATAGATAGTAAGGAGAGATAATTGGGATAGATAGTAAGGATAGTAAGGATAGATAATTGGGATAGATAGTGAGGATAGATAGTAAGGACAGATAGTTGGGATAGATAATTGGGATAGATAGTGAGGATAGATAATTGGGCGACATAATTGGGATAGATAGTAAGGATATATAGTATGGACAGATAATTGGGATAGATAGTAAGGATAGATAGTAAGGATAGTAAGGATAGATAGTAAGGATATATAATTGGGATAGATAGTAAGGATAGATAGTAAGGATAGTGAGGATAGATAATTGGGATAGATAGTTAGGATAGTAAGGATCGATAATTGGGATAGATAGTGAGGATAGATAGTAAGGACAGATAATTGGGATAGATGGTAAGGAGAGATAATTTGGAGAAATAATTGGGATAGATAGTATGGATAGATAATTGGGAGAGATAGTAAGGAGAGATAATTGGGAGAGATAATAAGGTTAGATGGGAAGGATAGATAGTAAGGACAGATAGTAAGGATAGATAATTGGGAGAGATGATTGGGAGAGATAATTGGGAGAGATAATAAGGATAGATGGGAAGGATAGATAGTAAGGATAGATAGTAAGGAGAGATAGTAAGGATAGATAGTAAGGGTAGATAGTTGGGATAGAGAATAAGGATAGATAATTGGGATATATAGTAAGGATAGATAGTAAGGAGAGATAATTGGGATGGAGAGTAAGGATAGATAGTATGGACAGATAATTGGGATAGATAGTAAGGATAGATAGTAAGGATAGTAAGGATAGATAGTAAGGATATATAATTGGGATAGATAGTAAGGATAGATAGTAAGGATAGTAAGGATAGATAGTAAGGATAGATAATTGGGATAGACAGTAAGGATAGATAATTGGGAGACATAATTGGGATAGATAGTAAGGATAGATAATTGGTATAGATAGTAAGGATAGATAGTAAGAATAGATAATTGGGATAGATAGTAAGGATAGATAGTAAGGACAGATAATTGGGATAGATAATCGGGATAGATAGGAAGGATAGATAGTATGGACAGATAATTGGGATAGATAGTAAGGATAGATAGTAAGGATAGTAAGGATATATAATAAGGATATATAATTGGGATAGATAGTAAGGATAGATAGTAAGGATAGTAAGGATAGATAATTGGGATAGATAGTAAGGATAGTAAGGATAGATAAATGGGATAGACAGTAAGGATAGATAATTGGGATAGATAGTAAGGATAGATAATTGGGATAGATAGTAAGGATAGATAATTGGGATAGATAATTGGGATAGATAGTACGGATAGATAATTGGGCGACATAATTGGGATAGATAGTAAGGAGAGATAATTGAGAGAGATAATTGGGATAGATAGTAAGGATAGATAATTGGGAGAGATAGTAAGGAGATATAATTGGGAGAGATAATAAGGATAGATGGTAAGGATAGATAGTAAGGACAGATAGTAAGGATAGATAGCAAGGACAGATAATTAGGAGAGATGATTGGGAGAGATAATTGGGAGAGATAATAAGGATAGATGGGAAGGATAGATAGTAAGGATAGATAGTAAGGAGAGATAGTAAGGATAGATAGTAAGGGTAGATACTTGGGATAGAGAGTAAGGATAGATAATTGGGATAGACAGTAAGGATAGATAGTAAGGAGAGATAATTGGGATAGATAGTAAGGATAGTAAGGATAGATAATTGGGATAGATAGTGAGGATAGATAGTAAGGACAGATAGTTGGGATAGATAATTGGGATAGATAGTGAGGATAGATAGTAAGGATAGATAGTAAGGATAGACAGTAAGGATAGATAATTGGGAGACATAATTGGGATAGATAGAAAGGATAGATAATTGGGATAGATAGTAAGGAGAGATAGTAAGGATAGATAGTAAGGGTAGATACTTGGGATAGAGAGTAAGGATAGATAATTGGGATAGACAGTAAGGATAGATAGTAAGGAGAGATAATTGGGATAGATAGTAAGGATAGTAAGGATAGATAATTGGGATAGATAGTGAGGATAGATAGTAAGGACAGATAGTTGGGATAGATAATTGGGATAGATAGTGAGGATAGATAGTAAGGATAGATAGTAAGGATAGACAGTAAGGATAGATAATTGGGAGACATAATTGGGATAGATAGAAAGGATAGATAATTGGGATAGATAGTAAGGATAGATAGTAAGGATAGATAATTGGGAGACATAATTGGGATAGATAGTAAGGATAGATAATTGGGATAGATAGTAAGGATAGATAGTAAGGATAGATAGTATATATAGATAACTGGGATAGATAGTAAGGATAGTAAGGGTTGATAATTGGGATAGACAGTGAGGATAGATAGTAAGGACAGATAATTGGGATAGATAGTAAGGAGAGATAATTGGGATAGATAGTAAGGAGAGATAATTGGGAGAGATAATAAGGATAGATGGGAAGGATAGATAGTAAGTACAGATAGTAAGGATAGATAGTAAGGACCGATAATTGGGAGAGATGATTGGGAGAGATAATAAGGATAGATGGGAAGGCTAGATAGTAAGGATAGATAGTAAGGATAGATAGTAAGGAGAGATAGTAAGGATAGATAGTAAGGGTAGATACTTGGGATAGAGAGTAAGGATAGATAATTGGGATAGACAGTAAGGATAGATAGTAAGGAGAGATAATTGGGATAGATAGTAAGGATAGTAAGGATAGATAATTGGGATAGATAGTGAGGATAGATAGTAAGGACAGATAGTTGGGATAGATAATTGGGATAGATAGTGAGGATAGATAGTAAGGATAGATAGTAAGGATAGACAGTAAGGATAGATAATTGGGAGACATAATTGGGATAGATAGAAAGGATAGATAATTGGGATAGATAGTAAGGATAGATAGTAAGGATAGATAATTGGGAGACATAATTGGGATAGATAGTAAGGATAGATAATTGGGATAGATAGTAAGGATAGATAGTAAGGATAGATAGTATATATAGATAACTGGGATAGATAGTAAGGATAGTAAGGGTTGATAATTGGGATAGACAGTGAGGATAGATAGTAAGGACAGATAATTGGGATAGATAGTAAGGAGAGATAATTGGGATAGATAGTAAGGAGAGATAATTGGGAGAGATAATAAGGATAGATGGGAAGGATAGATAGTAAGTACAGATAGTAAGGATAGATAGTAAGGACCGATAATTGGGAGAGATGATTGGGAGAGATAATAAGGATAGATGGGAAGGCTAGATAGTAAGGATAGATAGTAAGGAGAGATAGTAAGGATAGTGAGGATAGATAATTGGGATAGATACTTAGGATAGTAAGGATCGATAATTGGGATAGATAGTGAGGATAGATAGTAAGGACAGATAATTGGGAGGGATGATTGGGAGAGATAATTGGGAGAGATAATAAGGATAGATGGGAAGGATAGATAGTGAGGATAGATAGTAAGGAGAGATAGTAAGGATAGATAGTAAGGGTAGATACTTGCGATAGAGAGTAAGGATAGATAATTGGGATATATAATAAGGATAGATAGTAAGGAGAGATAATTGGGATAGATAGTAAGGATATATAGTATGGACAGATAATTGGGATAGATAGTAAGGATAGATAGTAAGGATAGTAAGGATAGATAGTAAGGATATATAATTGGGATAGATAGTAAGGATAGATAGTAAGGATAGTGAGGATAGATAATTGGGATAGATAGTTAGGATAGTAAGGATCGATAATTGGGATAGATAGTGAGGGTAGATAGTAAGGACAGATAATTGGGATAGATGGTAAGGAGAGATAATTTGGAGAAATAATTGGGATAGATAGTATGGATAGATAATTGGGAGAGATAGTAAGGAGAGATAATTGGGAGAGATAATAAGGTTAGATGGGAAGGATAGATAGTAAGGACAGATAGTAAGGATAGATAATTGGGAGAGATGATTGGGAGAGATAATTGGGAGAGATAATAAGGATAGATGGGAAGGATAGATAGTAAGGATAGATAGTAAGGAGAGATAGTAAGGATAGATAGTAAGGGTAGATAATTGGGATAGAGAATAAGGATAGATAATTGGGATAGATAGTAAGGATAGATAGTAAGGAGAGATAATTGGGATGGAGAGTAAGGATAGATAGTATGGACAGATAATTGGGATAGATAGTAAGGATAGATAGTAAGGATAGTAAGGATAGATAGTAAGGATATATAATTGGGATAGATAGTAAGGATAGATAGTAAGGATAGTAAGGATAGATAGTAAGGATAGATAATTGGGATAGACAGTAAGGATAGATAATTGGGATAGATAGTAAGGATAGATAATTGGGATAGATAGTAAGGATAGATAATTGGGATATATAGTAAGGATAGATAATTGGGATAGATAATTGGGATAGATAGTAAGGATAGAAAATTGGGCGACATAATTGGGATAGATAGAAAGGAGAGATAATTGAGAGAGATAATTGGGATAGATAGTAAGGAGAGATAATTGGGAGAGATAGTAAGGAGATATAATTGGGAGAGATAATAAGGATAGATGGTAAGGATAGATAGTAAGGACAGATAGTAAGGATAGATAGTCAGGACAGATAATTGGGAGAGATGATTGGGAGAGATAATTGGGAGAGATAATAAGGATAGATGGGAAGGATAGATAGTAAGGATAGATAGTAAGGAGAGATAGTAAGGATAGATAGTAAGGGTAGATACTTGGGATAGAGAGTAAGGATAGATAATTGGGATAGATAGTAAGGATAGATAGTAAGGATAGATAATTGGGAGACATAACTGGGATAGATAGTAAGGATAGATAATTGGGAGAGATAGTAAGGACAGATGGTAAGGACAGATAATTGGGAGACATAATTGGGATAGATAGTAAGGATAGATAATTGGGATAGATAGTAAGGATAGATAATTGGGATATATAGTAAGGATAGATAATTGGGATAGATAGTAAGGATAGATAGTAAGGATAGATAATTGGGAGACATAATTGGGATAGATAGTAAGGATAGATAATTGGGATATATAGTAAGGATAGATAGTAAGGATAGATAGTAAGAATAGATAGTAAGGACATATAATTGGGATAGATAATTGGGATAGATAGGAAGGATAGATAGTACGGATAGATAATTGGGATAGGTAGTAAGGATAGATAATTGGGATAGATAGTAAGGATAGATATTAAGGATAGATAATTGGGAGACATAATTGGGATAGATAGTAAGGATAGATAATTGGGATAGATAGTAAGGATAGATAGTAAGGATAGATAATTGGGAGACATAATTGGGATAGATAGTAAGGATAGATAATTGGGAGAGATAGTAAGGATAGATAGTAAGGACAGATAATTGGGAGACATAATTGGGATAGATAGTAAGGATAGATAATTGGGATAGATAGTAAGGATAGATAATTGGGATATATAGTAAGGATAGATAATTGGGATAGATAGTAAGGATAGATAGTAAGGATAGATAATTGGGAGACATAATTGGGATAGATAGTAAGGATAGATAATTGGTATAGATAGTAAGGATAGATAGTAAGAATAGATAATTGGGATAGATAGTAAGGATAGATAGTAAGGACAGATAATTGGGATAGATAATCGGGATAGATAGGAAGGATAGATAGTATGGACAGATAATTGGGATAGATAGTAAGGATAGATAGTAAGGATAGTAAGGATATATAGTAAGGATATATAATTGGGATAGATAGTAAGGATAGATAGTAAGGATAGTAAGGATAGATAATTGGGATAGATAGTAAGGATAGTAAGGATAGATAAATGGGATAGACAGTAAGGATAGATAATTGGGATAGATAGTAAGGATAGATAATTGGGATAGATAGTAAGGATAGATAATTGGGATAGATAATTGGGATAGATAGTACGGATAGATAATTGGGCGACATAATTGGGATAGATAGTAAGGAGAGATAATTGAGAGAGATAATTGGGATAGATAGTAAGGATAGATAATTGGGAGAGATAGTAAGGAGATATAATTGGGAGAGATAATAAGGATAGATGGTAAGGATAGACAGTAAGGACAGATAGTAAGGATAGATAGCAAGGACAGATAATTAGGAGAGATGATTGGGAGAGATAATTGGGAGAGATAATAAGGATAGATGGGAAGGATAGATAGTAAGGATAGATAGTAAGGAGAGATAGTAAGGATAGATAGTAAGGGTAGATACTTGGGATAGAGAGTAAGGATAGATAATTGGGATAGACAGTAAGGATAGATAGTAAGGAGAGATAATTGGGATAGATAGTAAGGATAGTAAGGATAGATAATTGGGATAGATAGTGAGGATAGATAGTAAGGACAGATAGTTGGGATAGATAATTGGGATAGATAGTGAGGATAGATAGTAAGGATAGATAGTAAGGATAGACAGTAAGGATAGATAATTGGGAGACATAATTGGGATAGATAGTAAGGATAGATAATTGGGATAGATAGTAAGGATAGATAGTAAGGATAGATAGTATATATAGATAACTGGGATAGATAGTAAGGATAGTAAGGGTTGATAATTGGGATAGACAGTGAGGATAGATAGTAAGGACAGATAATTGGGATAGATAGTAAGGAGAGATAATTGGGATAGATAGTAAGGAGAGATAATTGGGAGAGATAATAAGGATAGATGGGAAGGATAGATAGTAAGTACAGATAGTAAGGATAGATAGTAAGGACCGATAATTGGGAGAGATGATTGGGAGAGATAATAAGGATAGATGGGAAGGCTAGATAGTAAGGATAGATAGTAAGGAGAGATAGTAAGGATAGTGAGGATAGATAATTGGGATAGATAGTTAGGATAGTAAGGATCGATAATTGGGATAGATAGTGAGGATAGATAATTGGGATAGATAGTAAGGATAGATAATTGGGATATATAGTAAGGATAGATAATTGGGATAGATAGTAAGGATAGATAGTAAGGATAGATAATTGGGAGACATAATTGGGATAGATAGTAAGGATAGATAATTGGGATATATAGTAAGGATAGATAGTAAGGATAGATAGTAAGAATAGATAGTAAGGACATATAATTGGGATAGATAATTGGGATAGATAGGAAGGATAGATAGTACGGATAGATAATTGGGATAGGTAGTAAGGATAGATAATTGGGATAGATAGTAAGGATAGATATTAAGGATAGATAATTGGGAGACATAATTGGGATAGATAGTAAGGATAGATAATTGGGATAGATAGTAAGGATAGATAGTAAGGATAGATAATTGGGAGACATAATTGGGATAGATAGTAAGGATAGATAATTGGGAGAGATAGTAAGGATAGATAGTAAGGACAGATAATTGGGAGACATAATTGGGATAGATAGTAAGGATAGATAATTGGGATAGATAGTAAGGATAGATAATTGGGATATATAGTAAGGATAGATAATTGGGATAGATAGTAAGGATAGATAGTAAGGATAGATAATTGGGAGACATAATTGGGATAGATAGTAAGGATAGATAATTGGTATAGATAGTAAGGATAGATAGTAAGAATAGATAATTGGGATAGATAGTAAGGATAGATAGTAAGGACAGATAATTGGGATAGATAATCGGGATAGATAGGAAGGATAGATAGTATGGACAGATAATTGGGATAGATAGTAAGGATAGATAGTAAGGATAGTAAGGATATATAGTAAGGATATATAATTGGGATAGATAGTAAGGATAGATAGTAAGGATAGTAAGGATAGATAATTGGGATAGATAGTAAGGATAGTAAGGATAGATAAATGGGATAGACAGTAAGGATAGATAATTGGGATAGATAGTAAGGATAGATAATTGGGATAGATAGTAAGGATAGATAATTGGGATAGATAATTGGGATAGATAGTACGGATAGATAATTGGGCGACATAATTGGGATAGATAGTAAGGAGAGATAATTGAGAGAGATAATTGGGATAGATAGTAAGGATAGATAATTGGGAGAGATAGTAAGGAGATATAATTGGGAGAGATAATAAGGATAGATGGTAAGGATAGACAGTAAGGACAGATAGTAAGGATAGATAGCAAGGACAGATAATTAGGAGAGATGATTGGGAGAGATAATTGGGAGAGATAATAAGGATAGATGGGAAGGATAGATAGTAAGGATAGATAGTAAGGAGAGATAGTAAGGATAGATAGTAAGGGTAGATACTTGGGATAGAGAGTAAGGATAGATAATTGGGATAGACAGTAAGGATAGATAGTAAGGAGAGATAATTGGGATAGATAGTAAGGATAGTAAGGATAGATAATTGGGATAGATAGTGAGGATAGATAGTAAGGACAGATAGTTGGGATAGATAATTGGGATAGATAGTGAGGATAGATAGTAAGGATAGATAGTAAGGATAGACAGTAAGGATAGATAATTGGGAGACATAATTGGGATAGATAGTAAGGATAGATAATTGGGATAGATAGTAAGGATAGATAGTAAGGATAGATAATTGGGAGACATAATTGGGATAGATAGTAAGGATAGATAATTGGGATAGATAGTAAGGATAGATAGTAAGGATAGATAGTATATATAGATAACTGGGATAGATAGTAAGGATAGTAAGGGTTGATAATTGGGATAGACAGTGAGGATAGATAGTAAGGACAGATAATTGGGATAGATAGTAAGGAGAGATAATTGGGATAGATAGTAAGGAGAGATAATTGGGAGAGATAATAAGGATAGATGGGAAGGATAGATAGTAAGTACAGATAGTAAGGATAGATAGTAAGGACCGATAATTGGGAGAGATGATTGGGAGAGATAATAAGGATAGATGGGAAGGCTAGATAGTAAGGATAGATAGTAAGGAGAGATAGTAAGGATAGTGAGGATAGATAATTGGGATAGATAGTTAGGATAGATAGTAAGGAGAGATAATTGGGATAGATAGTAAGGATAGTAAGGATAGATAATTGGGATAGATAGTGAGGATAGATAGTAAGGACAGATAGTTGGGATAGATAATTGGGATAGATAGTGAGGATAGATAGTAAGGATAGATAGTAAGGATAGACAGTAAGGATAGATAATTGGGAGACATAATTGGGATAGATAGTAAGGATAGATAATTGGGATAGATAGTAAGGATAGATAGTAAGGATAGATAATTGGGAGACATAATTGGGATAGATAGTAAGGATAGATAATTGGGATAGATAGTAAGGATAGATAGTAAGGATAGATAGTATATATAGATAACTGGGATAGATAGTAAGGATAGTAAGGGTTGATAATTGGGATAGACAGTGAGGATAGATAGTAAGGACAGATAATTGGGATAGATAGTAAGGAGAGATAATTGGGATAGATAGTAAGGAGAGATAATTGGGAGAGATAATAAGGATAGATGGGAAGGATAGATAGTAAGTACAGATAGTAAGGATAGATAGTAAGGACCGATAATTGGGAGAGATGATTGGGAGAGATAATAAGGATAGATGGGAAGGCTAGATAGTAAGGATAGATAGTAAGGAGAGATAGTAAGGATAGTGAGGATAGATAATTGGGATAGATAGTTAGGATAGTAAGGATCGATAATTGGGATAGATGGTAAGGAGAGATAATTTGGAGAAATAATTGGGATAGATAATTGGGAGAGATAGTAAGGAGAGATAATTGGGAGAGATAATAAGGTTAGATGGGAAGGATAGATAGTAAGGACAGATAGTAAGGATAGATAATTGGGAGAGATGATTGGGAGAGATAATTGGGAGAGATAATAAGGATAGATGGGAAGGATAGATAGTAAGGATAGATAGTAAGGAGAGATAGTAAGGATAGATAGTAAGGGTAGATAATTGGGATAGAGAATAAGGATAGATAATTGGGATAGATAGTAAGGATAGATAGTAAGGAGAGATAATTGGGATGGAGAGTAAGGATAGATAGTATGGACAGATAATTGGGATAGATAGTAAGGATAGATAGTAAGGATAGTAAGGATAGATAGTAAGGATATATAATTGGGATAGATAGTAAGGATAGATAGTAAGGATAGTAAGGATAGATAGTAAGGATAGATAATTGGGATAGACAGTAAGGATAGATAATTGGGATAGATAGTATGGATAGATAATTGGGATAGATAGTAAGGATAGATAATTGGGATATATAGTAAGGATAGATAATTGGGATAGATAATTGGGATAGATAGTAAGGATAGAAAATTGGGCGACATAATTGGGATAGATAGTAAGGAGAGATAATTGAGAGAGATAATTGGGATAGATAGTAAGGAGAGATAATTGGGAGAGATAGTAAGGAGATATAATTGGGAGAGATAATAAGGATAGATGGTAAGGATAGATAGTAAGGACAGATAGTAAGGATAGATAGTCAGGACAGATAATTGGGAGAGATGATTGGGATAGATAGTAAGGATAGATAATTGGGATAGATAGTAAGGATAGATAGTAAGGATAGATAATTGGGAGACATAATTGGGATAGATAGTAAGGATAGATAATTGGGAGAGATAGTAAGGATAGATAGTAAGGACAGATAATTGGGAGACATAATTGGGATAGATAGTAAGGATAGATAATTGGGATAGATAGTAAGGATAGATAATTGGGATATATAGTAAGGATAGATAATTGGGATAGATAGTAAGGATAGATAGTAAGGATAGATAATTGGGAGACATAATTGGGATAGATAGTGAGGATAGATAATTGGTATAGATAGTAAGGATAGATAGTAAGAATAGATAATTGGGATAGATAGTAAGGATAGATAGTAAGGACAGATAATTGGGATAGATAATCGGGATAGATAGGAAGGATAGATAGTATGGACAGATAATTGGGATAGATAGTAAGGATAGATAGTAAGGATAGTAAGGATATATAGTAAGGATATATAATTGGGATAGATAGTAAGGATAGATAGTAAGGATAGTAAGGATAGATAATTGGGATAGATAGTAAGGATAGTAAGGATAGATAAATGGGATAGACAGTAAGGATAGATAATTGGGATAGATAGTAAGGATAGATAATTGGGATAGATAGTAAGGATAGTTAATTGGGATAGATAATTGGGATAGATAGTACGGATAGATAATTGGGCGACATAATTGGGATAGATAGTAAGGAGAGATAATTGAGAGAGATAATTGGGATAGATAGTAACGATAGATAATTGGGAGAGATAGTAAGGAGATATAATTGGGAGAGATAATAAGGATAGATGGTAAGGATAGACAGTAAGGACAGATAGTAAGGATAGATAGCAAGGACAGATAATTAGGAGAGATGATTGGGAGAGATAATTGGGAGAGATAATAAGGATAGATGGGAAGGATAGATAGTAAGGATAGATAGTAAGGAGAGATAGTAAGGATAGATAGTAAGGGTAGATACTTGGGATAGAGAGTAAGGATAGATAATTGGGATAGACAGTAAGGATAGATAGTAAGGAGAGATAATTGGGATAGATAGTAAGGATAGTAAGGATAGATAATTGGGATAGATAGTGAGGATAGATAGTAAGGACAGATAGTTGGGATAGATAATTGGGATAGATAGTGAGGATAGATAGTAAGGATAGATAGTAAGGATAGACAGTAAGGATAGATAATTGGGAGACATAATTGGGATAGATAGTAAGGATAGATAATTGGGATAGATAGTAAGGATAGATAGTAAGGATAGATAATTGGGAGACATAATTGGGATAGATAGTAAGGATAGATAATTGGGATAGATAGTAAGGATAGATAGTAAGGATAGATAGTATATATAGATAACTGGGATAGATAGTAAGGATAGTAAGGGTTGATAATTGGGATAGACAGTGAGGATAGATAGTAAGGACAGATAATTGGGATAGATAGTAAGGAGAGATAATTGGGATAGATAGTAAGGAGAGATAATTGGGAGAGATAATAAGGATAGATGGGAAGGATAGATAGTAAGTACAGATAGTAAGGATAGATAGTAAGGACCGATAATTGGGAGAGATGATTGGGAGAGATAATAAGGATAGATGGGAAGGCTAGATAGTAAGGATAGATAGTAAGGAGAGATAGTAAGGATAGTGAGGATAGATAATTGGGATAGATAGTTAGGATAGTAAGGATCGATAATTGGGATAGATAGTGAGGATAGATAGTAAGGACAGATAATTGGGATAGATGGTAAGGAGAGATAATTTGGAGAAATAATTGGGATAGATAATTGGGAGAGATAGTAAGGAGAGATAATTGGGAGAGATAATAAGGTTAGATGGGAAGGATAGATAGTAAGGACAGATAGTAAGGATAGATAATTGGGAGAGATGATTGGGAGAGATAATTGGGAGAGATAATAAGGATAGATGGGAAGGATAGATAGTAAGGATAGATAGTAAGGAGAGATAGTAAGGATAGATAGTAAGGGTAGATAATTGGGATAGAGAATAAGGATAGATAATTGGGATAGATAGTAAGGATAGATAGTAAGGAGAGATAATTGGGATGGAGAGTAAGGATAGATAGTATGGACAGATAATTGGGATAGATAGTAAGGATAGATAGTAAGGATAGTAAGGATAGATAGTAAGGATATATAATTGGGATAGATAGTAAGGATAGATAGTAAGGATAGTAAGGATAGATAGTAAGGATAGATAATTGGGATAGACAGTAAGGATAGATAATTGGGATAGATAGTATGGATAGATAATTGGGATAGATAGTAAGGATAGATAATTGGGATATATAGTAAGGATAGATAATTGGGATAGATAATTGGGATAGATAGTAAGGATAGAAAATTGGGCGACATAATTGGGATAGATAGTAAGGAGAGATAATTGAGAGAGATAATTGGGATAGATAGTAAGGAGAGATAATTGGGAGAGATAGTAAGGAGATATAATTGGGAGAGATAATAAGGATAGATGGTAAGGATAGATAGTAAGGACAGATAGTAAGGATAGATAGTCAGGACAGATAATTGGGAGAGATGATTGGGAGAGATAATTGGGAGAGATAATAAGGATAGATGGGAAGGATAGATAGTAAGGATAGATAGTAAGGAGAGATAGTAAGGATAGATAGTAAGGGTAGATACTTGGGATAGAGACTAAGGATAGATAATTGGGATAGATAGTAAGGACAGATAGTAAGGATAGATAATTGGGAGACATAACTGGGATAGATAGTAAGGATAGATAATTGGGAGAGATAGTAAGGACAGATAGTAAGGACAGATAATTGGGAGACATAATTGGGATAGATAGTAAGGATAGATAATTGGGATAGATAGTAAGGATAGATAATTGGCATATATAGTAAGGATAGATAATTGGGATAGATAGTAAGGATAGATAGTAAGGATAGATAATTGGGAGACATAATTGGGATAGATAGTAAGGATAGATAATTGGGATAGATAGTAAGGATAGATAGTAAGGATAGATAGTAAGAATAGATAGTAAGGACAGATAATTGGGATAGATAATTGGGATATATAGGAAGGATAGATAGTACGGATAGATAATTGGGATAGGTAGTAAGGATAGATAATTGGGATAGATATTAAGGATAGATAGTGAGGATAGATAATTGGGAGACATAATTGGGATAGATAGTAAGGATAGATAATTGGGATAGATAGTAAGGATAGATAGTAAGGATAGATAATTGGGAGACATAATTGGGATAGATAGTAAGGATAGATAATTGGGAGAGATAGTAAGGATAGATAGTAAGGACAGATAATTGGGAGACATAATTGGGATAGATAGTAAGGATAGATAATTGGGATAGATAGTAAGGATAGATAATTGGGATATATAGTAAGGATAGATAATTGGGATAGATAGTAAGGATAGATAGTAAGGATAGATAATTGGGAGACATAATTGGGATAGATAGTAAGGATAGATAATTGGGATAGAAAGTAAGGATAGATAATTGGGATAGATAGTAAGGATAGAAAGTAAGGAGAAGTATTAAGGATAGATAGTAAGGATAGATAGTAAGGATAGATAGTAAGGATAGATAATTGGGATAGATAGTAAGGATAGGTAATTGGGATAGATAATTGGGATAGATAGTAAGGATAGATAGTAAGGATAGATAGTAAGGATAGATAATTGGGATAGATAGTAAGGATAGATAATTGGGATAGATAATTGGGATAGATAGTAAGGATAGATAATTGGGATAGATAATTGTGATAGATAGTAAGGATAGATAATTGGGCGACATAATTGGGATAGATAGTAAGGATAGATAGTAATGATAGATAGTAATGATAGATAATTGGGATAGATAGTAAGGATAGATAGTAAGGATAGATAATTGGGAGACATAATTGGGATAGATAGTAAGGATAGATAGTAAGGATAGATAATTGGGAGACATAATTGGGACAGATAGTAAGGATAGATAGTAAGGACAGATAATTGGGAGGGATGATTGGGAGAGATAATTGGGAGAGATAATAAGGATAGATGGGAAGGATAGATAGTGAGGATAGATAGTAAGGAGAGATAGTAAGGATAGATAGTAAGGGTAGATACTTGCGATAGAGAGTAAGGATAGATAATTGGGATAGATAATAAGGATAGATAATAAGGAGAGATAATTGGGATATATAGTAAGGATATATAGTATGGACAGATAATTGGGATAGATAGTAAGGATAGATAGTAAGGATAGTAAGGATAGATAGTAAGGATATATAATTGGGATAGATAGTAAGGATAGATAGTAAGGATAGTGAGGATAGATAATTGGGATAGATAGTTAGGATAGTAAGGATCGATAATTGGGATAGATAGTGAGGATAGATAGTAAGGACAGATAATTGGGATAGATGGTAAGGAGAGATAATTTGGAGAAATAATTGGGATAGATAGTATGGATAGATAATTGGGAGAGATAGTAAGGAGAGATAATTGGGAGAGATAATAAGGTTAGATGGGAAGGATAGATAGTAAGGACAGATAGTAAGGATAGATAATTGGGAGAGATGATTGGGAGAGATAATTGGGAGAGATAATAAGGATAGATGGGAAGGATAGATAGTAAGGATAGATAGTAAGGAGAGATAGTAAGGATAGATAGTAAGGGTAGATAATTGGGATAGAGAATAAGGATAGATAATTGGGATAGATAGTAAGGATAGTAAGGATAGATAATTGGGATAGATAGTGAGGATAGATAGTAAGGACAGATAGTTGGGATAGATAATTGGGATAGATAGTGAGGATAGATAGTAAGGATAGATAGTAAGGATAGACAGTAAGGATAGATAATTGGGAGACATAATTGGGATAGATAGAAAGGATAGATAATTGGGATAGATAGTAAGGATAGATAGTAAGGATAGATAATTGGGAGACATAATTGGGATATATAGTAAGGATAGATAATTGGGATAGATAGTAAGGATAGATAGTAAGGATAGATAATTGGGAGACATAATTGGGATAGATAGTAAGGATAGATAATTGGGATAGAAAGTAAGGATAGATAATTGGGATAGATAGTAAGGATAGATAGTAAGGAGAAGTATTAAGGATAGATAGTAAGGATAGATAGTAAGGATAGATAGTAAGGATAGATAATTGGGATAGATAGTAAGGATAGGTAATTGGGATAGATAATTGGGATAGATAGTAAGGATAGATAGTAAGGATAGATAGTAAGGATAGATAATTGGGATAGATAGTAAGGATAGATAATTGGGATAGATAATTGGGATAGATAGTAAGGATAGATAATTGGGATAGATAATTGTGATAGATAGTAAGGATAGATAATTGGGCGACATAATTGGGATAGATAGTAAGGATAGATAGTAATGATAGATAGTAATGATAGATAATTGGGATAGATAGTAAGGATAGATAGTAAGGATAGATAATTGGGAGACATAATTGGGATAGATAGTAAGGATAGATAGTAAGGATAGATAATTGGGAGACATAATTGGGACAGATAGTAAGGATAGATAGTAAGGACAGATAATTGGGAGGGATGATTGGGAGAGATAATTGGGAGAGATAATAAGGATAGATGGGAAGGATAGATAGTGAGGATAGATAGTAAGGAGAGATAGTAAGGATAGATAGTAAGGGTAGATACTTGCGATAGAGAGTAAGGATAGATAATTGGGATAGATAATAAGGATAGATAGTAAGGAGAGATAATTGGGATAGATAGTAAGGATATATAGTATGGACAGATAATTGGGATAGATAGTAAGGATAGATAGTAAGGATAGTAAGGATAGATAGTAAGGATATATAATTGGGATAGATAGTAAGGATAGATAGTAAGGATAGTGAGGATAGATAATTGGGATAGATAGTTAGGATAGTAAGGATCGATAATTGGGATAGATAGTGAGGATAGATAGTAAGGACAGATAATTGGGATAGATGGTAAGGAGAGATAATTTGGAGAAATAATTGGGATAGATAGTATGGATAGATAATTGGGAGAGATAGTAAGGAGAGATAATTGGGAGAGATAATAAGGTTAGATGGGAAGGATAGATAGTAAGGACAGATAGTAAGGATAGATAATTGGGAGAGATGATTGGGAGAGATAATTGGGAGAGATAATAAGGATAGATGGGAAGGATAGATAGTAAGGATAGATAGTAAGGAGAGATAGTAAGGATAGATAGTAAGGGTAGATAATTGGGATAGAGAATAAGGATAGATAATTGGGATAGATAGTAAGGATAGATAGTAAGGAGAGATAATTGGGATGGAGAGTAAGGATAGATAGTATGGACAGATAATTGGGATAGATAGTAAGGATAGATAGTAAGGATAGTAAGGATAGATAGTAAGGATATGTAATTGGGATAGATAGTAAGGATAGATAGTAAGGATAGTAAGGATAGATAGTAAGGATAGATAATTGGGATAGACAGTAAGGATAGATAATTGGGATAGATAGTAAGGATAGATAATTGGGATAGATAGTAAGGATAGATAATTGGGATATATAGTAAGGATAGATAATTGGGATAGATAATTGGGATAGATAGTAAGGATAGAAAATTGGGCGACATAATTGGGATAGATAGTAAGGAGAGATAATTGAGAGAGATAATTGGGATAGATAGTAAGGAGAGATAATTGGGAGAGATAGTAAGGAGATATAATTGGGAGAGATAATAAGGATAGATGGTAAGGATAGATAGTAAGGACAGATAGTAAGGATAGATAGTCAGGACAGATAATTGGGAGAGATGATTGGGAGAGATAATTGGGAGAGATAATAAGGATAGATGGGAAGGATAGATAGTAAGGATAGATAGTAAGGAGAGATAGTAAGGGTAGATACTTGGGATAGAGAGTAAGGATAGATAATTGGGATAGATAGTAAGGATAGATAGTAAGGATAGATAATTGGGAGACATAACTGGGATAGATAGTAAGGATAGATAATTGGGAGAGATAGTAAGGACAGATAGTAAGGACAGATAATTGGGAGACATAATTGGGATAGATAGTAAGGATAGATAATTGGGATAGATAGTAAGGATAGATAATTGGGATATATAGTAAGGATAGTAAGGATAGATAATTGGGATAGATAGTGAGGATAGATAGTAAGGACAGATAGTTGGGATAGATAATTGGGATAGATAGTGAGGATAGATAGTAAGGATAGATAGTAAGGATAGACAGTAAGGATAGATAATTGGGAGACATAATTGGGATAGATAGAAAGGATAGATAATTGGGATAGATAGTAAGGATAGATAGTAAGGATAGATAATTGGGAGACATAATTGGGATATATAGTAAGGATAGATAATTGGGATAGATAGTAAGGATAGATAGTAAGGATAGATAATTGGGAGACATAATTGGGATAGATAGTAAGGATAGATAATTGGGATAGAAAGTAAGGATAGATAATTGGGATAGATAGTAAGGATAGATAGTAAGGAGAAGTATTAAGGATAGATAGTAAGGATAGATAGTAAGGATAGATAGTAAGGATAGATAATTGGGATAGATAGTAAGGATAGGTAATTGGGATAGATAATTGGGATAGATAGTAAGGATAGATAGTAAGGATAGATAGTAAGGATAGATAATTGGGATAGATAGTAAGGATAGATAATTGGGATAGATAATTGGGATAGATAGTAAGGATAGATAATTGGGATAGATAATTGTGATAGATAGTAAGGATAGATAATTGGGCGACATAATTGGGATAGATAGTAAGGATAGATAGTAATGATAGATAGTAATGATAGATAATTGGGATAGATAGTAAGGAGAGATAATTGGGATTGATAGTAAGGAGAGATAATTGGGAGAGATAATAAGGATAGATGGGAAGGATAGATAGTAAGTACAGATAGTAAGGATAGATAGTAAGGACCGATAATTGGGAGAGATGATTGGGAGAGATAATAAGGATAGATGGGAAGGCTAGATAGTAAGGATAGATAGTAAGGAGAGATAGTAAGGACAGATAGTAAGGGTAGATAATTGGGATAGAGAGTAAGGATAGATAATTGGGATAGATAGTAAGGAGAGATAATTGGGATAGATAGTAAGGATAGATAGTATGGACAGATAATTGGGATAGATAGTAAGGATAGATATTAAGGATAGATAATTGGGAGACATAATTGGGATAGATAGTAAGGATAGATAATTGGGATAGATAGTAAGGATAGATAGTAAGGATAGATAATTGGGAGACATAATTGGGATAGATAGTAAGGATAGATAATTGGGAGAGATAGTAAGGATAGATAGTAAGGACAGATAATTGGGAGACATAATTGGGATAGATAGTAAGGATAGTTTATTGGGATAGATAGTAAGGATAAATAATTGGGATATATAGTAAGGATAGATAGTTAGGATAGATAATTGGGATAGATAGTAATGATAGATAATTGGGATAGATAGTAAGGATAGATAATTGGGATAGATAATTGGGATAGATAGTAAGGATAGATAATTGGGCGACATAATTGGGATAGATAGTAAGGATAGATAGTAATGATAGATAGTAAGGATAGATAATTGGGATAGATAGTAAGGATAGATAGTAAGGATAGATAATTGGGAGACATAATTGGGATAGATAGTAAGAATAGATAATTGGGATAGATAGTAAGGATAGATAGTAGGGACAGATAATTAGGATAGATAATCGGGATAGATAGGAAGGATAGATAGTAAGGATAGATAATTGGGATAGATAGTAAGAATAGATAATTGGGAGATATAGTAAGGATAGATAATTGGGATAGATAATTGGGATAGATAGTAAGGATAGATAATTGGGATAGATAGTAAGGATAGATAGTAATGATAGATAGTAAGGATAGATAATTGGGATAGATAGTAAGGATAGATAGTAAGGACAGATAATTGGGATAGATAATCGGGATAGATAGGAAGGATATATAATTGGGATAGATAGTAAGGATAGATAGTAAGGATAGATAATTGGGAGACATAATTGGGATAGATAGTAACGATAGATAATTGGGAGAGATAATTGGGATGGATAGTAAGGATAGATAATTGGGATAGATAGTAAGGATAGATAATTGGGATATATAGTAAGGATAGATAATTGGGATATATAGTAAGGATAGATAGTTAGGATAGATAATTGGGATAGATAGTAATGATAGATAATTGGGATAGATAGTAAGGATAGATAATTGGGATAGATAGTAAGGATAGATAGTAGGGACAGATAATTAGGATAGATAATCGGGATAGATAGGAAGGATAGATAGTAAGGATAGATAATTGGGATAGATAGTAAGGATAGATAATTGGGATATATAGTAAGGATAGATAGTTAGGATAGATAATTGGGATAGATAGTAAGGATAGATAATTGGGATAGATAGTAAGGATAGGTAATTGGGATAGATAATTGGGATAGATAGTAAGGATATATAATTGGGATAGATAGTAAGGATAGATAGTAAGGATAGATAATTGGGAGACATAATTGGGATAGATAGTAACGATAGATAATTGGGAGAGATAATTGGGATGGATAGTAAGGATAGATAATTGGGATAGATAGTAAGGATAGATAATTGGGATATATAGTAAGGATAGATAATTGGGATAGATAATTGGGATAGATAGTAAGGATAGATAATTGGGCGACATAATTGGGATAGATAGTAAGGATAGATAGTAATGATAGATAGTAAGGATAGATAATTGGGATAGATAGTAAGGATAGATAGTAAGGATAGATAATTGGGAGACATAATTGGGATAGATAGTAAGAATAGATAATTGGGATAGATAGTAAGGATAGATAGTAGGGACAGATAATTAGGATAGATAATCGGGATAGATAGGAAGGATAGAATGTAAGGATAGATAATTGGGATAGATAGTAAGAATAGATAATTGGGAGATATAGTAAGGATAGATAATTGGGATAGATAATTGGGATAGATAGTAAGGATAGATAATTGGGATAGATAGTAAGGATAGATAGTAAGGATAGATAATTGGGAGACATAATTGGGATAGATAGTAACGATAGATAATTGGGAGAGATAATTGTGATAGATAGTAAGGATAGATAATTGGGATAGATAGTAAGGATAGATAATTGGGATATATAGTAAGGATAGATAATTGGGATAGATAGTAAGGATAGATAGTAAGGATAGATAATTGGGATAGATAGTAAGGATAGATAATTGGGATAGATAGTAAGGATAGATAATTGGGATAGATAATTGGGATAGATAGTAAGGATAGATAATTGGGCGACATAATTGGGATAGATAGTAAGGATAGATAGTAATGATAGATAGTAAGGATAGATAATTGGGATAGATAGTAAGGATAGATAGTAAGGACAGATAATTGGGATAGATAATCGGGATAGATAGGAAGGATAGATAGTAAGGATAGATAATTGGGATAGATAGTAAGGATAGATAATTGGGATAGATAGTAAGAATAGATAATTGGGAGAGATAGTAAGGATAGGTAATTGGGATAGATAATTGGGATAGATAGTAAGGATATATAATTGGGATAGATAGTAAGGATAGATAGTAAGGATAGATAATTGGGAGACATAATTGGGATAGATAGTAACGATAGATAATTGGGAGAGATAATTGGGATGGATAGTAAGGATAGATAATTGGGATAGATAGTAAGGATAGATAATTGGGATATATAGTAAGGATATATAATTGGGATATATAGTAAGGATAGATAGTTAGGATAGATAATTGGGATAGATAGTAATGATAGATAATTGGGATAGATAGTAAGGATAGATAATTGGGATAGATAATTGGGATAGATAGTAAGGATAGATAATTGGGCGACATAATTGGGATAGATAGTAAGGATAGATAGTAATGATAGATAGTAAGGATAGATAATTGGGATAGATAATTGGGATAGATAGTAAGGATAGATAATTGGGCGACATAATTGGGATAGATAGTAAGGATAGATAGTAATGATAGATAGTAAGGATAGATAATTGGGATAGATAGTAAGGATAGATAGTAAGGACAGATAATTGGGATAGATAATCGGGATAGATAGGAAGGATAGATAGTAAGGATAGATAATTGGGATAGATAGTAAGGATAGATAATTGGGATAGATAGTAAGAATAGATAATTGGGAGAGATAGTAAGGATAGATAATTGGGATAGATAATTGGGATAGATAGTAAGGATATATAATTGGGATAGATAGTAAGGATAGATAGTAAGGATAGATAATTGGGAGACATAATTGGGATAGATAGTAACGATAGATAATTGGGAGAGATAATTGGGATGGATAGTAAGGATAGATAATTGGGATAGATAGTAAGGATAGATAATTGGGATATATAGTAAGGATAGATAATTGGGATATATAGTAAGGATAGATAGTTAGGATAGATAATTGGGATAGATAGTAATGATAGATAATTGGGATAGATAGTAAGGATAGATAATTGGGATAGATAGTAAGGATAGATAATTGGGCGACATAATTGGGATAGATAGTAAGGATAGATAGTAATGATAGATAGTAAGGATAGATAATTGGGATAGATAGTAAGGATAGATAGTAAGGATAGATAATTGGGAGACATAATTGGGATAGATAGTAACGATAGATAATTGGGAGAGATAATTGGGATAGATAGTAAGGATAGATAATTGGGATAGATAGTAAGGATAGATAATTGGGATATATAGTAAGGATAGATAATTGGGATAGATAGTAAGGATAGATAGTAAGGATAGATAATTGGGATAGATAGTAAGGATAGATAATTGGGATAGATAGTAAGGATAGATAATTGGGATAGATAATTGGGATAGATAGTAAGGATAGATAATTGGGCGACATAATTGGGATAGATAGTAAGGATAGATAGTAATGATAGATAGTAAGGATAGATAGTAAGGACAGATAATTGGGATAGATAATCGGGATAGATAGGAAGGATAGATAGTAAGGATAGATAATTGGGATAGATAGTAAGGATAGATAATTGGGATAGATAGTAAGAATAGATAATTGGGAGAGATAGTAAGGATAGATAATTGGGATAGATAATTGGGATAGATAGTAAGGATATATAATTGGGATAGATAGTAAGGATAGATAGTAAGGATAGATAATTGGGAGACATAATTGGGATAGATAGTAACGATAGATAATTGGGAGAGATAATTGGGATGGATAGTAAGGATAGATAATTGGGATAGATAGTAAGGATAGATAATTGGGATATATAGTAAGGATAGATAATTGGGATATATAGTAAGGATAGATAGTTAGGATAGATAATTGGGATAGATAGTAATGATAGATAATTGGGATAGATAGTAAGGATAGATAATTGGGATAGATAGTAAGGATAGATAGTAGGGACAGATAATTAGGATAGATAATCGGGATAGATAGGAAGGATAGATAGTAAGGATAGATAATTGGGATAGATAGTAAGGATAGATAATTGGGATATATAGTAAGGATAGATAGTTAGGATAGATAATTGGGATAGATAGTAAGGATAGATAATTGGGATAGATAGTAAGGATAGGTAATTGGGATAGATAATTGGGATAGATAGTAAGGATATATAATTGGGATAGATAGTAAGGATAGATAGTAAGGATAGATAATTGGGAGACATAATTGGGATAGATAGTAACGATAGATAATTGGGAGAGATAATTGGGATGGATAGTAAGGATAGATAATTGGGATAGATAGTAAGGATAGATAATTGGGATATATAGTAAGGATAGATAATTGGGATAGATAATTGGGATAGATAGTAAGGATAGATAATTGGGCGACATAATTGGGATAGATAGTAAGGATAGATAGTAATGATAGATAGTAAGGATAGATAATTGGGATAGATAGTAAGGATAGATAGTAAGGATAGATAATTGGGAGACATAATTGGGATAGATAGTAAGAATAGATAATTGGGATAGATAGTAAGGATAGATAGTAGGGACAGATAATTAGGATAGATAATCGGGATAGATAGGAAGGATAGAATGTAAGGATAGATAATTGGGATAGATAGTAAGAATAGATAATTGGGAGATATAGTAAGGATAGATAATTGGGATAGATAATTGGGATAGATAGTAAGGATAGATAATTGGGATAGATAGTAAGGATAGATAGTAAGGATAGATAATTGGGAGACATAATTGGGATAGATAGTAACGATAGATAATTGGGAGAGATAATTGTGATAGATAGTAAGGATAGATAATTGGGATAGATAGTAAGGATAGATAATTGGGATATATAGTAAGGATAGATAATTGGGATAGATAGTAAGGATAGATAGTAAGGATAGATAATTGGGATAGATAGTAAGGATAGATAATTGGGATAGATAGTAAGGATAGATAATTGGGATAGATAATTGGGATAGATAGTAAGGATAGATAATTGGGCGACATAATTGGGATAGATAGTAAGGATAGATAGTAATGATAGATAGTAAGGATAGATAATTGGGATAGATAGTAAGGATAGATAGTAAGGACAGATAATTGGGATAGATAATCGGGATAGATAGGAAGGATAGATAGTAAGGATAGATAATTGGGATAGATAGTAAGGATAGATAATTGGGATAGATAGTAAGAATAGATAATTGGGAGAGATAGTAAGGATAGGTAATTGGGATAGATAATTGGGATAGATAGTAAGGATATATAATTGGGATAGATAGTAAGGATAGATAGTAAGGATAGATAATTGGGAGACATAATTGGGATAGATAGTAACGATAGATAATTGGGAGAGATAATTGGGATGGATAGTAAGGATAGATAATTGGGATAGATAGTAAGGATAGATAATTGGGATATATAGTAAGGATAGATAATTGGGATATATAGTAAGGATAGATAGTTAGGATAGATAATTGGGATAGATAGTAATGATAGATAATTGGGATAGATAGTAAGGATAGATAATTGGGATAGATAATTGGGATAGATAGTAAGGATAGATAATTGGGCGACATAATTGGGATAGATAGTAAGGATAGATAGTAATGATAGATAGTAAGGATAGATAATTGGGATAGATAATTGGGATAGATAGTAAGGATAGATAATTGGGCGACATAATTGGGATAGATAGTAAGGATAGATAGTAATGATAGATAGTAAGGATAGATAATTGGGATAGATAGTAAGGATAGATAGTAAGGACAGATAATTGGGATAGATAATCGGGATAGATAGGAAGGATAGATAGTAAGGATAGATAATTGGGATAGATAGTAAGGATAGATAATTGGGATAGATAGTAAGAATAGATAATTGGGAGAGATAGTAAGGATAGATAATTGGGATAGATAATTGGGATAGATAGTAAGGATATATAATTGGGATAGATAGTAAGGATAGATAGTAAGGATAGATAATTGGGAGACATAATTGGGATAGATAGTAACGATAGATAATTGGGAGAGATAATTGGGATGGATAGTAAGGATAGATAATTGGGATAGATAGTAAGGATAGATAATTGGGATATATAGTAAGGATAGATAATTGGGATATATAGTAAGGATAGATAGTTAGGATAGATAATTGGGATAGATAGTAATGATAGATAATTGGGATAGATAGTAAGGATAGATAATTGGGATAGATAGTAAGGATAGATAATTGGGCGACATAATTGGGATAGATAGTAAGGATAGATAGTAATGATAGATAGTAAGGATAGATAATTGGGATAGATAGTAAGGATAGATAGTAAGGATAGATAATTGGGAGACATAATTGGGATAGATAGTAAGAATAGATAATTGGGATAGATAGTAAGGATAGATAGTAGGGACAGATAATTAGGATAGATAATCGGGATAGATAGGAAGGATAGATAGTAAGGATAGATAATTGGGATAGATAGTAAGGATAGATAATTGGGATATATAGTAAGGATAGATAGTTAGGATAGATAATTGGGATAGATAGTAAGGATAGATAATTGGGATAGATAGTAAGGATAGATAATTGGGATAGATAATTGGGATAGATAGTAAGGATAGATAGTTAGGATAGATAATTGGGATAGATAGTAAGGATAGATAATTGGGATAGATAGTAAGGATAGATAATTGGGATAGATAATTGGGATAGATAGTAAGGATAGATAATTGGGCGACATAATTGGGATAGATAGTAAGGATAGATAGTAATTATAGATAGTAAGGATAGATAATTGGGATAGATAGTAAGGATAGATAGTAAGGATAGATAATTGGGAGACATAATTGGGATAGATAGTAAGGATAGATAGTAAGGATAGATAATTGGGAGACATAATTGGGACAGATAGTAAGGATAGATAGTAAGGACAGATAATTGGGAGAGATGATTGGGAGAGATAATTGGGAGAGATAATAAGGATAGATGGGAAGGATAGATAGTAAGGATAGATAGTAAGGATAGATAGTAAGGGTAGATACTTGGGATAGAGAGTAAGGATAGATAATTGGGATAGATAATAAGGATAGATAGTATGGACAGATAATTGGGATAGATAGTAAGGATAGATAGTAAGGATAGTAAGGATAGATAGTAAGGATATATAATTGGGATAGATAGTAAGGATAGATAGTAAGGATAGTGAGGATAGATAATTGGGATAGATAGTTAGGATAGTAAGGATCGATAATTGGGATAGATAGTAAGGATAGTAAGGATAGATAGTAAGGATAGATAATTGGGATAGACAGTAAGGATAGATAATTGGGATAGATAGTAAGGATAGATAATTGGGATAGATAGTAAGGATAGATAATTGGGATATATAGTGAGGATAGATAATTGGGAGAGATAGTAAGGAGAGATAATTGGGATAGATAGTAAGGATAGATAGTATGGACAGATAATTGGAATAGATAGTAAGGATAGATAGTAAGGACAGATAATTGGGAGACATAATTGGGATAGATAGTAAGGATAGATAATTGGGATAGATAGTAAGGATAGATAGTAAGGATAGATAATTGGGAGACATAATTGGGATAGATAGTAAGGATAGATAATTGGGAGAGATAGTAAGGATAGATAGTAAGGACATATAATTGGGAGACATAATTGGGATAGATAGTAAGGATAGTTTATTGGGATAGATAGTAAGGATAAATAATTGGGATATATAGTAAGGATAGATAGTTAGGATAGATAATTGGGATAGATAGTAATGATAGATAATTGGGATAGATAGTAAGGATAGATAATTGGGATAGATAATTGGGATAGATAGTAAGGATAGATAATTGGGCGACATAATTGGGATAGATAGTAAGGATAGATAGTAATGATAGATAGTAAGGATAGATAATTGGGATAGATAGTAAGGATAGATAGTAAGGATAGATAATTGGGAGACATAATTGGGATAGATAGTAAGAATAGATAATTGGGATAGATAGTAAGGATATATAGTAGGGACAGATAATTAGGATAGATAATCGGGATAGATAGGAAGGATAGAATGTAAGGATAGATAATTGGGATAGATAGTAAGAATAGATAATTGGGAGATATAGTAAGGATAGATAATTGGGATAGATAATTGGGATAGATAGTAAGGATAGATAATTGGGATAGATAGTAAGGATAGATAATTGGGAGACATAATTGGGATAGATAGTAACGATAGATAATTGGGAGAGATAATTGGGATAGATAGTAAGGATAGATAATTGGGATAGATAGTAAGGATAGATAATTGGGATATATAGTAAGGATAGATAATTGGGATAGATAGTAAGGATAGATAGTAAGGATAGATAATTGGGATAGATAGTAAGGATAGATAATTGGGATAGATAGTAAGGATAGATAATTGGGATAGATAATTGGGATAGATAGTAAGGATAGATAATTGGGCGACATAATTGGGATAGATAGTAAGGATAGATAGTAATGATAGATAGTAAGGATAGATAATTGGGATAGATAGTAAGGATAGATAGTAAGGACAGATAATTGGGATAGATAATCGGGATAGATAGGAAGGATAGATAGTAAGGATAGATAATTGGGATAGATAGTAAGGATAGATAATTGGGATAGATAGTAAGAATAGATAATTGGGAGAGATAGTAAGGATAGGTAATTGGGATAGATAATTGGGATAGATAGTAAGGATATATAATTGGGATAGATAGTAAGGATAGATAGTAAGGATAGATAATTGGGAGACATAATTGGGATAGATAGTAACGATAGATAATTGGGAGAGATAATTGGGATGGATAGTAAGGATAGATAATTGGGATAGATAGTAAGGATAGATAATTGGGATATATAGTAAGGATAGATAATTGGGATAGATAATTGGGATAGATAGTAAGGATAGATAATTGGGCGACATAATTGGGATAGATAGTAAGGATAGATAGTAATGATAGATAGTAAGGATAGATAATTGGGATAGATAGTAAGGATAGATAGTAAGGATAGATAATTGGGAGACATAATTGGGATAGATAGTAAGAATAGATAATTGGGATAGATAGTAAGGATAGATAGTAGGGACAGATAATTAGGATAGATAATCGGGATAGATAGGAAGGATAGAATGTAAGGATAGATAATTGGGATAGATAGTAAGAATAGATAATTGGGAGATATAGTAAGGATAGATAATTGGGATAGATAATTGGGATAGATAGTAAGGATAGATAATTGGGATAGATAGTAAGGATAGATAGTAAGGATAGATAATTGGGAGACATAATTGGGATAGATAGTAACGATAGATAATTGGGAGAGATAATTGTGATAGATAGTAAGGATAGATAATTGGGATAGATAGTAAGGATAGATAATTGGGATATATAGTAAGGATAGATAATTGGGATAGATAGTAAGGATAGATAGTAAGGATAGATAATTGGGATAGATAGTAAGGATAGATAATTGGGATAGATAGTAAGGATAGATAATTGGGATAGATAATTGGGATAGATAGTAAGGATAGATAATTGGGCGACATAATTGGGATAGATAGTAAGGATAGATAGTAATGATAGATAGTAAGGATAGATAATTGGGATAGATAGTAAGGATAGATAGTAAGGACAGATAATTGGGATAGATAATCGGGATAGATAGGAAGGATAGATAGTAAGGATAGATAATTGGGATAGATAGTAAGGATAGATAATTGGGATAGATAGTAAGAATAGATAATTGGGAGAGATAGTAAGGATAGGTAATTGGGATAGATAATTGGGATAGATAGTAAGGATATATAATTGGGATAGATAGTAAGGATAGATAGTAAGGATAGATAATTGGGAGACATAATTGGGATAGATAGTAACGATAGATAATTGGGAGAGATAATTGGGATGGATAGTAAGGATAGATAATTGGGATAGATAGTAAGGATAGATAATTGGGATATATAGTAAGGATAGATAATTGGGATATATAGTAAGGATAGATAGTTAGGATAGATAATTGGGATAGATAGTAATGATAGATAATTGGGATAGATAGTAAGGATAGATAATTGGGATAGATAATTGGGATAGATAGTAAGGATAGATAATTGGGCGACATAATTGGGATAGATAGTAAGGATAGATAGTAATGATAGATAGTAAGGATAGATAATTGGGATAGATATTAAGGATAGATAGTAAGGATAGATAATTGGGAGACATAATTGGGATAGATAGTAAGAATAGATAATTGGGATAGATAGTAAGGATAGATAGTAGGGACAGATAATTAGGATAGATAATCGGGATAGATAGGAAGGATAGATAGTAAGGATAGATAATTGGGATAGATAGTAAGAATAGATAATTGGGAGATATAGTAAGGATAGATAATTGGGATAGATAATTGGGATAGATAGTAAGGATAGATAATTGGGATAGATAGTAAGGATAGATAGTAAGGATAGATAATTGGGAGACATAATTGGGATAGATAGTAACGATAGATAATTGGGAGAGATAATTGGGATAGATAGTAAGGATAGATAATTGGGATAGATAGTAAGGATAGATAATTGGGATATATAGTAAGGATAGATAATTGGGATAGATAGTAAGGATAGATAATTGGGATAGATAGTAAGGATAGATAATTGGGATAGATAATTGGGATAGATAGTAAGGATAGATAATTGGGCGACATAATTGGGATAGATAGTAAGGATAGATAGTAATGATAGATAGTAGGGATAGATAATTGGGATAGATAGTAAGGACAGATAATTGGGATAGATAATCGGGATAGATAGGAAGGATAGATAGTAAGGATAGATAATTGGGATAGATAGTAAGGATAGATAATTGGGATAGATAGTAAGAATAGATAATTGGGAGAGATAGTAAGGATAGATAATTGGGATATATAGTAAGGATAGATAATTGGGATAGATAGTAAGGATAGATAATTGGGATAGATAGTAAGGATAGATAATTGGGATAGATAATTGGGATAGATAGTAAGGATAGATAGCAAGGACAGATAGTAAGGATAGATAATTGGGATATATAGTAAGGATAGATAATTGGGATATATAGTAAGGATAGATAGTTAGGATAGATAATTGGGATAGATAGTAATGATAGATAATTGGGATAGATAGTAAGGATAGATAATTGGGATAGATAATTGGGATAGATAGTAAGGATAGATAATTGGGCGACATAATTGGGATAGATAGTAAGGATAGATAGTAATGATAGATAGTAAGGATAGATAATTGGGATAGATATTAAGGATAGATAGTAAGGATAGATAATTGGGAGACATAATTGGGATAGATAGTAAGAATAGATAATTGGGATAGATAGTAAGGATAGATAGTAGGGACAGATAATTAGGATAGATAATCGGGATAGATAGGAAGGATAGATAGTAAGGATAGATAATTGGGATAGATAGTAAGAATAGATAATTGGGAGATATAGTAAGGATAGATAATTGGGATAGATAATTGGGATAGATAGTAAGGATAGATAATTGGGATAGATAGTAAGGATAGATAGTAAGGATAGATAATTGGGAGACATAATTGGGATAGATAGTAACGATAGATAATTGGGAGAGATAATTGGGATAGATAGTAAGGATAGATAATTGGGATAGATAGTAAGGATAGATAATTGGGATATATAGTAAGGATAGATAATTGGGATAGATAGTAAGGATAGATAATTGGGATAGATAGTAAGGATAGATAATTGGGATAGATAATTGGGATAGATAGTAAGGATAGATAATTGGGCGACATAATTGGGATAGATAGTAAGGATAGATAGTAATGATAGATAGTAGGGATAGATAATTGGGATAGATAGTAAGGACAGATAATTGGGATAGATAATCGGGATAGATAGGAAGGATAGATAGTAAGGATAGATAATTGGGATAGATAGTAAGGATAGATAATTGGGATAGATAGTAAGAATAGATAATTGGGAGAGATAGTAAGGATAGATAATTGGGATATATAGTAAGGATAGATAATTGGGATAGATAGTAAGGATAGATAATTGGGATAGATAGTAAGGATAGATAATTGGGATAGATAATTGGGATAGATAGTAAGGATAGATAATTGGGATAGATAGTAAGGATAGATAATTGGGATATATAGTAAGGATAGATAATTGGGATAGATAGTAAGGATAGATAATTGGGATAGATAGTAAGGATAGATAATTGGGATAGATAATTGGGATAGATAGTAAGGATAGATAATTGGGCGACATAATTGGGATAGATAGTAAGGATAGATAGTAATGATAGATAGTAAGGATAGATAATTGGGATAGATAGTAAGGATAGATAGTAAGGACAGATAATTGGGATAGATAATCGGGATAGATAGGAAGGATAGATAGTAAGGATTGATAATTGGGATAGATAGTAAGGATATATAATTGGGATAGATAGTAAGAATAGATAATTGGGAGAGATAGTAAGGATAGATAATTGGGATAGATAATTGGGATAGATAGTAAGGATAGATAATTGGGATAGATAGTAAGGATAGATAATTGGGAGACATAATTGGGATAGATAGTAACGATAGATAATTGGGAGAGATAATTGGGATGGATAGTAAGGATAGATAATTGGGATAGATAGTAAGGATAGATAATTGGGATATATAGTAAGGATAGATAATTGGGATATATAGTAAGGATAGATAGTTAGGATAGATAATTGGGATAGATAGTAAGGATAGATAATTGGGATAGATAGTAAGGATAGATAATTGGGATAGATAATTGGGATAGATAGTAAGGATAGATAGTTAGGATAGATAATTGGGATAGATAGTAAGGATAGATAATTGGGATAGATAGTAAGGATAGATAATTGGGATAGATAATTGGGATAGATAGTAAGGATAGATAATTGGGCGACATAATTGGGATAGATAGTAAGGATAGATAGTAATTATAGATAGTAAGGATAGATAATTGGGATAGATAGTAAGGATAGATAGTAAGGATAGATAATTGGGAGACATAATTGGGATAGATAGTAAGGATAGATAGTAAGGATAGATAATTGGGAGACATAATTGGGACAGATAGTAAGGATAGATAGTAAGGACAGATAATTGGGAGAGATGATTGGGAGAGATAATTGGGAGAGATAATAAGGATAGATGGGAAGGATAGATAGTAAGGATAGATAGTAAGGATAGATAGTAAGGGTAGATACTTGGGATAGAGAGTAAGGATAGATAATTGGGATAGATAATAAGGATAGATAGTAAGGAGAGATAATTGGGATAGATAGTAAGGATATATAGTATGGACAGATAATTGGGATAGATAGTAAGGATAGATAGTAAGGATAGTAAGGATAGATAGTAAGGATATATAATTGGGATAGATAGTAAGGATAGATAGTAAGGATAGTGAGGATAGATAATTGGGATAGATAGTTAGGATAGTAAGGATCGATAATTGGGATAGATAGTAAGGATAGTAAGGATAGATAGTAAGGATAGATAATTGGGATAGACAGTAAGGATAGATAATTGGGATAGATAGTAAGGATAGATAATTGGGATAGATAGTAAGGATAGATAATTGGGATATATAGTGAGGATAGATAATTGGGAGAGATAGTAAGGAGATATAATTGGGAGAGATAATAAGGATAGATGGTAAGGATAGATAGTAAGACAGATAGTAAGGATAGATAGCAAGGACAGATAGTAAGGGTAGATACTTGGGATAGAGAGTAAGGATAGATAATTGGGATAGACAGTAAGGATAGATAGTAAGGAGAGATAATTGGGATAGATAGTAAGGATAGATAATTGGGATAGATAGTAAGGATAGTAAGGATAGATAATTGGGATATATAGTGAGGATAGATAGTAAGGACAGATAGTTGGGATAGATAATTGGGATAGATAGTAAGGATAGATAGTAAGGATAGATAATTGGGATAGATAGTGAGGATAGATAGTAAGGATAGATAGTAAGGATAGACAGTAATGATAGATAATTGGGAGACATAATTGGGATAGATAGTAAGGATAGATAATTGGGATAGATAGTAAGGATAGATAGTAAGGATAGATAATTGGGAGACATAATTGGGATAGATAGTAAGGATATATAATTGGGATAGATAGTAAGGATAGATAGTAAGGATAGCTAGTATATATAGATAACTGGGATAGATAGTAAGGATAGTAAGGGTTGATAATTGGGATAGACAGTGAGGATAGATAGTAAGGACAGATAATTGGGATAGATAGTAAGGAGAGATAATTGGGATAGATAGTAAGGAGAGATAATTGGGATAGAGAGTAAGGATAGATAATTGGGATAGATAGTAAGGAGAGATAATTGGGATAGATAGTAAGGACCGATAATTGGGAGAGATGATTGGGAGAGATAATAAGGATAGATGGGAAGGCTAGATAGTAAGGATAGATAGTAAGGAGAGATAGTAGGGACAGATAGTAAGGGTAGATAATTGGGATAGAGAGTAAGGATAGATAATTGGGATAGATAGTAAGGAGAGATAATTGGGATAGATAGTAAGGATAGATAGTATGGACAGATAATTGGGATAGATAGTAGGGATAGATAGTAAGGATAGTAAGGATAGATAGTAAGGATATATAATTGGGATATATAGTAAGGATAGAGAGTAATGATAGTAAGGATAGATAATTAGGATAGATAGTAAGGATAGTAAGGATAGATAGTAAGGATAGATAATTGGGATAGATAGTAAGGATAGATAGTAAGGATAGTAAGGATATATAATTGGGATAGATAGTAAGGATAGATAGTAAGGATAGTAAGGATAGATAATTGGGATAGATAGTAAGGATAGATAGTAAGGACAGATAATTTGGATAGATAGTAAGGATAGATAATTGGGATAGATAGTAAGGATAGATAATTGGGATAGATAATTGGGATAGATAGTAAGGATAGATAGTAAGGACAGATAATTTGGATAGATAGTAAGGATAGATAATTGGGATAGATAGTAAGGATAGATAGTAAGGATAGATAATTGGGATAGATAATTGGGATAGATAGTAAGGATGGATAATTGGGCGACATAATTGGGATAGATAGTAAGGATATATAGTAAGGATAGATAGTAAGGATAGATAATTGGGATAGATAGTAAGCATAGATAGTAAGGATAGATAATTGGGAGACATAATTGGGATAGATGGTAAGGATAGATAATTGGGAGACATAATTGGGATAGATCGTAAGGATAGATAATTGGGATAGATAGTAAGGATAAATAGTAAGGATAGATAATAGGGATAGATATTAAGGATAGATAGTAAGGATAGATAGTAAGGATAGATAATTGGGAAACATAATTGGGATAGATGCTAAGGATAGATAATTGGGAGACATAATTGGGATAAATAGTAAGGATAAATAATTGGGATAGATAGTAAGGATAGACAATTGGGAGATATAGTAAGGATAGATGGGAAGGATAGATAGTAAGGACAGATAGTAGGATATATAGTAAGGACAGATAATTGGGAGACATAATTGGGATAGATAGTAAGGATAGATAATTGGGATAGATAGTAAGGATAGATAGTAAGGTTAGATAATTGGGAGACATAATTGGGATAGATAGTAAGGATAGATAATTGGGATAGATAGTAAGGATAGATAGTAAGGATAGATAATTGGGATAGATAGTAAGGATAGATAGTAAGGATAGATAATTGGGAGAGATAGTAAGGAGAGATGATTGGGAGAGATAATAAGGATAGATGGGAAGGATAGATAATTGGGAGAGATAGTAAGGATAGATAGTAACGACAGATAATTGGGAGACATAATTGGGATAGATAGTAAGGATAGATAATTGGGATAGATAGTAAGGATAGATAATTGGGAGACATAATTGGGATAGATAGTAAGGATAGATAATTGGGATAGATAATAAGGATAGATAGTAAGGATAGATAGTAAGGATAGATAGTAAGAATAGATAATTGGGATAGATAGTAAGGATAGATAGTAAGGATAGATAATTGGGATAGATAGTAAGGATAGTAAGGATAGATAATTGGGATAGATAGTGAGGATAGATAGTAAGGACAGATAAGTGGGATAGATAATTGGGACAGATAGTAAGGAGAGATGATTGGGAGAGATAATAAGGATAGATGGGAAGGATAGATAATTGGGAGAGATAGTAAGGATAGATAGTAACGACAGATAATTGGGAGACATAATTGGGATAGATAGCAAGGATAGATAGTAAGGATAAATAGTAAGGATAGATAATTGGGATTGATATTAAGGATATGTAGTAAGGATAGATAGTAAGGATAGATAATTGGGAGACATAATTGGGATAGATACTAAGGATAGATAATTGGGAGACATAATTTGGATAGATAGTAAGGATAGATAGTAAGGATAGATAATTGGGAGACATAATTGGGATAGATAGTAAGGATAGATAATTGGGATAGATAGTTAGGATAGTAAGGATCGATAATTGGGATAGATAGTAAGGATAGTAAGGATAGATAGTAAGGATAGATAATTGGGATAGACAGTAAGGATAGATAATTGGGATAGATAGTAAGGATAGATAATTGGGATAGATAGTAAGGATAGATAATTGGGATATATAGTGAGGATAGATAATTGGGAGAGATAGTAAGGAGAGATAATTGGGAGAGATAATAAGGATAGATGGGAAGGATAGATAGTAAGGACAGATAGTAAGGATAGACAGTAAGGACCGATAATTGGGAGAGATGATTGGGAGAGATAATAAGGATAGATGGGAAGGCTAGATAGTAAGGAGAGACAGTAAGGACAGATAGTAAGGGTAGATAATTGGGATAGAGAGTAAGGATAGATAATTGGGATAGATAGTAAGGATAGATAGTAAGGAGAGATAATTGGGATAGATAGTAAGGATAGATAGTATGGACAGATAATTGGGATAGATAGTAAGGATAGATAGTAAGGATAGTAAGGATAGATAATTGGGATAGATAGTAAGGATAGTAAGGATAGATAGTAAGGATAGATAAATGGGATAGACAGTAAGGATAGATAATTGGGATAGATAGTAAGGATAGATAATTGAGATAGATAGTAAGGACAGATAATTGGGATAGATAATTGGGATAGATAGTAAGGATAGATAATTGGGCGACATAATTGGGATAGATAGTAAGGAGAGATAATTGAGAGAGATAATTGGGATAGATAGTAAGGATAGATAATTGGGAGAGATAGTAAGGAGATATAATTGGGAGAGATAATAAGGATAGATGGTAAGGATAGATAGTAAGACAGATAGTAAGGATAGATAGCAAGGACAGATAGTAAGGGTAGATACTTGGGATAGAGAGTAAGGATAGATAATTGGGATAGACAGTAAGGATAGATAGTAAGGAGAGATAATTGGGATAGATAGTAAGGATAGATAATTGGGATAGATAGTAAGGATAGTAAGGATAGATAATTGGGATAGATAGTGAGGATAGATAGTAAGGACAGATAGTTGGGATAGATAATTGGGATAGATAGTAAGGATAGATAATTGGGATAGATAGTAAGGATAGATAATTGGGATAGATAATTGGGATAGATAGTAAGGATAGATAATTGGGCGACATAATTGGGATAGATAGTAAGGATAGATAGTAATTATAGATAGTAAGGATAGATAATTGGGATAGATAGTAAGGATAGATAGTAAGGATAGATAATTGGGAGACATAATTGGGATAGATAGTAAGGATAGATAGTAAGGATATATAATTGGGAGACATAATTAAGGACAGATAGTAAGGATAGATAGTAAGGACAGATAATTGGGAGAGATGATTGGGAGAGATAATTGGGAGAGATAATAAGGATAGATGGGAAGGATAGATAGTAAGGATAGATAGTAAGGATAGATAGTAAGGGTAGATACTTGGGATAGAGAGTAAGGATAGATAATTGGGATAGATAATAAGGATAGATAGTAAGGAGAGATAATTGGGATAGATAGTAAGGATATATAGTATGGACAGATAATTGGGATAGATAGTAAGGATAGATAGTAAGGATAGTAAGGATAGATAGTAAGGATATATAATTGGGATAGATAGTAAGGATAGATAGTAAGGATAGTGAGGATAGATAATTGGGATAGATAGTTAGGATAGTAAGGATCGATAATTGGGATAGATAGTAAGGATAGTAAGGATAGATAGTAAGGATAGATAATTGGGATAGACAGTAAGGATAGATAATTGGGATAGATAGTAAGGATAGATAATTGGGATAGATAGTAAGGATAGATAATTGGGATATATAGTGAGGATAGATAATTGGGAGAGATAGTAAGGAGAGATAATTGGGAGAGATAATAAGGATAGATGGGAAGGATAGATAGTAAGGACAGATAGTAAGGATAGACAGTAAGGACCGATAATTGGGAGAGATGATTGGGAGAGATAATAAGGATAGATGGGAAGGCTAGATAGTAAGGAGAGACAGTAAGGACAGATAGTAAGGGTAGATAATTGGGATAGAGAGTAAGGATAGATAATTGGGATAGATAGTAAGGATAGATAGTAAGGAGAGATAATTGGGATAGATAGTAAGGATAGATAGTATGGACAGATAATTGGGATAGATAGTAAGGATAGATAGTAAGGATAGTAAGGATAGATAGTAAGGATATATAATTGGGATAGATAGTAAGGATAGATAGTAAGGATAGTAAGGATAGATAATTGGGATAGATAGTAAGGATAGTAAGGATAGATAGTAAGGATAGATAAATGGGATAGACAGTAAGGATAGATAATTGGGATAGATAGTAAGGATAGATAATTGGGATAGATAGTAAGGACAGATAATTGGGATAGATAATTGGGATAGATAGTAAGGATAGATAATTGGGCGACATAATTGGGATAGATAGTAAGGAGAGATAATTGAGAGAGATAATTGGGATAGATAGTAAGGATAGATAATTGGGAGAGATAGTAAGGAGATATAATTGGGAGAGATAATAAGGATAGATGGTAAGGATAGATAGTAAGACAGATAGTAAGGATAGATAGCAAGGACAGATAGTAAGGGTAGATACTTGGGATAGAGAGTAAGGATAGATAATTGGGATAGACAGTAAGGATAGATAGTAAGGAGAGATAATTGGGATAGATAGTAAGGATAGATAATTGGGATAGATAGTAAGGATAGTAAGGATAGATAATTGGGATAGATAGTGAGGATAGATAGTAAGGACAGATAGTTGGGATAGATAATTGGGATAGATAGTAAGGATAGATAGTAAGGATAGATAATTGGGATAGATAGTGAGGATAGATAGTAAGGATAGATAGTAAGGATAGACAGTAATGATAGATAATTGGGAGACATAATTGGGATAGATAGTAAGGATAGATAATTGGGATAGATAGTAAGGATAGATAGTAAGGATATATAATTGGGAGACATAATTGGGATAGATAGTAAGGATATATAATTGGGATAGATAGTAAGGATAGATAGTAAGGATAGCTAGTATATATAGATAACTGGGATAGATAGTAAGGATAGTAAGGGTTGATAATTGGGATAGACAGTGAGGATAGATAGTAAGGACAGATAATTGGGATAGATAGTAAGGAGAGATAATTGGGATAGATAGTAAGGAGAGATAATTGGGATAGAGAGTAAGGATAGATAATTGGGATAGATAGTAAGGAGAGATAATTGGGATCGATAGTAAGGACCGATAATTGGGAGAGATGATTGGGAGAGATAATAAGGATAGATGGGAAGGCTAGATAGTAAGGATAGATAGTAAGGAGAGATAGTAGGGACAGATAGTAAGGGTAGATAATTGGGATAGAGAGTAAGGATAGATAATTGGGATAGATAGTAAGGAGAGATAATTGGGATAGATAGTAAGGATAGATAGTATGGACAGATAATTGGGATAGATAGTAGGGATAGATAGTAAGGATGGTAAGGATAGATAGTAAGGATATATAATTGGGATATATAGTAAGGATAGAGAGTAATGATAGTAAGGATAGATAATTAGGATAGATAGTAAGGATAGTAAGGATAGATAGTAAGGATAGATAATTGGGATAGATAGTAAGGATAGATAGTAAGGATAGTAAGGATATATAATTGGGATAGATAGTAAGGATAGATAGTAAGGATAGTAAGGATAGATAATTGGGATAGATGATTGGGAGAGATAATAAGGATAGATGGGAAGGCTAGATAGTAAGGATAGATAGTAAGGAGAGATAGTAGGGACAGATAGTAAGGGTAGATAATTGGGATAGAGAGTAAGGATAGATAATTGGGATAGATAGTAAGGAGAGATAATTGGGATAGATAGTAAGGATAGATAGTATGGACAGATAATTGGGATAGATAGTAGGGATAGATAGTAAGGATAGTAAGGATAGATAGTAAGGATAGATAATTGGGATAGATAGTAAGGATAGATAATTGGGATAGATAATTGGGATAGATAGTAAGGATAGATAGTAAGGACAGATAATTTGGATAGATAGTAAGGATAGATAATTGGGATAGATAGTGAGGATAGATAGTAAGGACAGATAAGTGGGATAGATAATTGGGACAGATAGTAAGGAGAGATGATTGGGAGAGATAATAAGGATAGATGGGAAGGATAGATAATTGGGAGAGATAGTAAGGATAGATAGTAACGACAGATAATTGGGAGACATAATTGGGATAGATAGCAAGGATAGATAGTAAGGATAAATAGTAAGGATAGATAATTGGGATTGATATTAAGGATATGTAGTAAGGATAGATAGTAAGGATAGATAATTGGGAGACATAATTGGGATAGATACTAAGGATAGATAATTGGGAGACATAATTTGGATAGATAGTAAGGATAGATAGTAAGGATAGATAATTGGGAGACATAATTGGGATAGATAGTAAGGATAGATAATTGGGATAGATAGTTAGGATAGTAAGGATCGATAATTGGGATAGATAGTAAGGATAGTAAGGATAGATAGTAAGGATAGATAATTGGGATAGACAGTAAGGATAGATAATTGGGATAGATAGTAAGGATAGATAATTGGGATAGATAGTAAGGATAGATAATTGGGATATATAGTGAGGATAGATAATTGGGAGAGATAGTAAGGAGAGATAATTGGGAGAGATAATAAGGATAGATGGGAAGGATAGATAGTAAGGACAGATAGTAAGGATAGACAGTAAGGACCGATAATTGGGAGAGATGATTGGGAGAGATAATAAGGATAGATGGGAAGGCTAGATAGTAAGGAGAGACAGTAAGGACAGATAGTAAGGGTAGATAATTGGGATAGAGAGTAAGGATAGATAATTGGGATAGATAGTAAGGATAGATAGTAAGGAGAGATAATTGGGATAGATAGTAAGGATAGATAGTATGGACAGATAATTGGGATAGATAGTAAGGATAGATAGTAAGGATAGTAAGGATAGATAATTGGGATAGATAGTAAGGATAGTAAGGATAGATAGTAAGGATAGATAAATGGGATAGACAGTAAGGATAGATAATTGGGATAGATAGTAAGGATAGATAATTGAGATAGATAGTAAGGACAGATAATTGGGATAGATAATTGGGATAGATAGTAAGGATAGATAATTGGGCGACATAATTGGGATAGATAGTAAGGAGAGATAATTGAGAGAGATAATTGGGATAGATAGTAAGGATAGATAATTGGGAGAGATAGTAAGGAGATATAATTGGGAGAGATAATAAGGATAGATGGTAAGGATAGATAGTAAGACAGATAGTAAGGATAGATAGCAAGGACAGATAGTAAGGGTAGATACTTGGGATAGAGAGTAAGGATAGATAATTGGGATAGACAGTAAGGATAGATAGTAAGGAGAGATAATTGGGATAGATAGTAAGGATAGATAATTGGGATAGATAGTAAGGATAGTAAGGATAGATAATTGGGATAGATAGTGAGGATAGATAGTAAGGACAGATAGTTGGGATAGATAATTGGGATAGATAGTAAGGATAGATAATTGGGATAGATAGTAAGGATAGATAATTGGGATAGATAATTGGGATAGATAGTAAGGATAGATAATTGGGCGACATAATTGGGATAGATAGTAAGGATAGATAGTAATTATAGATAGTAAGGATAGATAATTGGGATAGATAGTAAGGATAGATAGTAAGGATAGATAATTGGGAGACATAATTGGGATAGATAGTAAGGATAGATAGTAAGGATATATAATTGGGAGACATAATTAAGGACAGATAGTAAGGATAGATAGTAAGGACAGATAATTGGGAGAGATGATTGGGAGAGATAATTGGGAGAGATAATAAGGATAGATGGGAAGGATAGATAGTAAGGATAGATAGTAAGGATAGATAGTAAGGGTAGATACTTGGGATAGAGAGTAAGGATAGATAATTGGGATAGATAATAAGGATAGATAGTAAGGAGAGATAATTGGGATAGATAGTAAGGATAGATAATTGGGATAGATAGTAAGGATAGTAAGGATAGATAATTGGGATAGATAGTGAGGATAGATAGTAAGGACAGATAGTTGGGATAGATAATTGGGATAGATAGTAAGGATAGATAGTAAGGATAGATAATTGGGATAGATAGTGAGGATAGATAGTAAGGATAGATAGTAAGGATAGACAGTAATGATAGATAATTGGGAGACATAATTGGGATAGATAGTAAGGATAGATAATTGGGATAGATAGTAAGGATAGATAGTAAGGATATATAATTGGGAGACATAATTGGGATAGATAGTAAGGATATATAATTGGGATAGATAGTAAGGATAGATAGTAAGGATAGCTAGTATATATAGATAACTGGGATAGATAGTAAGGATAGTAAGGGTTGATAATTGGGATAGACAGTGAGGATAGATAGTAAGGACAGATAATTGGGATAGATAGTAAGGAGAGATAATTGGGATAGATAGTAAGGAGAGATAATTGGGATAGAGAGTAAGGATAGATAATTGGGATAGATAGTAAGGAGAGATAATTGGGATCGATAGTAAGGACCGATAATTGGGAGAGATGATTGGGAGAGATAATAAGGATAGATGGGAAGGCTAGATAGTAAGGATAGATAGTAAGGAGAGATAGTAGGGACAGATAGTAAGGGTAGATAATTGGGATAGAGAGTAAGGATAGATAATTGGGATAGATAGTAAGGAGAGATAATTGGGATAGATAGTAAGGATAGATAGTATGGACAGATAATTGGGATAGATAGTAGGGATAGATAGTAAGGATGGTAAGGATAGATAGTAAGGATATATAATTGGGATATATAGTAAGGATAGAGAGTAATGATAGTAAGGATAGATAATTAGGATAGATAGTAAGGATAGTAAGGATAGATAGTAAGGATAGATAATTGGGATAGATAGTAAGGATAGATAGTAAGGATAGTAAGGATATATAATTGGGATAGATAGTAAGGATAGATAGTAAGGATAGTAAGGATAGATAATTGGGATAGATAATTGGGATAGATAGTAAGGATAGATAATTGGGAGAGATAGTAAGGAGATATAATTGGGAGAGATAATAAGGATAGATGGTAAGGATAGATAGTAAGACAGATAGTAAGGATAGATAGCAAGGACAGATAGTAAGGGTAGATACTTGGGATAGAGAGTAAGGATAGATAATTGGGATAGACAGTAAGGATAGATAGTAAGGAGAGATAATTGGGATAGATAGTAAGGATAGATAATTGGGATAGATAGTAAGGATAGTAAGGATAGATAATTGGGATAGATAGTGAGGATAGATAGTAAGGACAGATAGTTGGGATAGATAATTGGGATAGATAGTAAGGATAGATAATTGGGATAGATAGTAAGGATAGATAATTGGGATAGATAATTGGGATAGATAGTAAGGATAGATAATTGGGCGACATAATTGGGATAGATAGTAAGGATAGATAGTAATTATAGATAGTAAGGGTAGATAATTGGGATAGATAGTAAGGATAGATAGTAAGGATAGATAATTGGGAGACATAATTGGGATAGATAGTAAGGATAGATAGTAAGGATATATAATTGGGAGACATAATTAAGGACAGATAGTAAGGATAGATAGTAAGGACAGATAATTGGGAGAGATGATTGGGAGAGATAATTGGGAGAGATAATAAGGATAGATGGGAAGGATAGATAGTAAGGATAGATAGTAAGGATAGATAGTAAGGGTAGATACTTGGGATAGAGAGTAAGGATAGATAATTGGGATAGATAATAAGGATAGATAGTAAGGAGAGATAATTGGGATAGATAGTAAGGATAGATAATTGGGATAGATAGTAAGGATAGTAAGGATAGATAATTGGGATAGATAGTGAGGATAGATAGTAAGGACAGATAGTTGGGATAGATAATTGGGATAGATAGTAAGGATAGATAGTAAGGATAGATAATTGGGATAGATAGTGAGGATAGATAGTAAGGATAGATAGTAAGGATAGACAGTAATGATAGATAATTGGGAGACATAATTGGGATAGATAGTAAGGATAGATAATTGGGATAGATAGTAAGGATAGATAGTAAGGATATATAATTGGGAGACATAATTGGGATAGATAGTAAGGATATATAATTGGGATAGATAGTAAGGATAGATAGTAAGGATAGCTAGTATATATAGATAACTGGGATAGATAGTAAGGATAGTAAGGGTTGATAATTGGGATAGACAGTGAGGATAGATAGTAAGGACAGATAATTGGGATAGATAGTAAGGAGAGATAATTGGGATAGATAGTAAGGAGAGATAATTGGGATAGAGAGTAAGGATAGATAATTGGGATAGATAGTAAGGAGAGATAATTGGGATCGATAGTAAGGACCGATAATTGGGAGAGATGATTGGGAGAGATAATAAGGATAGATGGGAAGGCTAGATAGTAAGGATAGATAGTAAGGAGAGATAGTAAGGACAGATAGTAAGGGTAGATAATTGGGATAGAGAGTAAGGATAGATAATTGGGATAGATAGTAAGGAGAGATAATTGGGATAGATAGTAAGGATAGATAGTATGGACAGATAATTGGGATAGATAGTAGGGATAGATAGTAAGGATGGTAAGGATAGATAGTAAGGATATATAATTGGGATATATAGTAAGGATAGAGAGTAATGATAGTAAGGATAGATAATTAGGATAGATAGTAAGGATAGTAAGGATAGATAGTAAGGATAGATAATTGGGATAGATAGTAAGGATAGATAGTAAGGATAGTAAGGATATATAATTGGGATAGATAGTAAGGATAGATAGTAAGGATAGTAAGGATAGATAATTGGGATAGATGATTGGGAGAGATAATAAGGATAGATGGGAAGGCTAGATAGTAAGGATAGATAGTAAGGAGAGATAGTAGGGACAGATAGTAAGGGTAGATAATTGGGATAGAGAGTAAGGATAGATAATTGGGATAGATAGTAAGGAGAGATAATTGGGATAGATAGTAAGGATAGATAGTATGGACAGATAATTGGGATAGATAGTAGGGATAGATAGTAAGGATAGTAAGGATAGATAGTAAGGATAGATAATTGGGATAGATAGTAAGGATAGATAATTGGGATAGATAATTGGGATAGATAGTAAGGATAGATAGTAAGGACAGATAATTTGGATAGATAGTAAGGATAGATAATTGGGATAGATAGTGAGGATAGATAGTAAGGACAGATAAGTGGGATAGATAATTGGGACAGATAGTAAGGAGAGATGATTGGGAGAGATAATAAGGATAGATGGGAAGGATAGATAATTGGGAGAGATAGTAAGGATAGATAGTAACGACAGATAATTGGGAGACATAATTGGGATAGATAGCAAGGATAGATAGTAAGGATAAATAGTAAGGATAGATAATTGGGATTGATATTAAGGATATGTAGTAAGGATAGATAGTAAGGATAGATAATTGGGAGACATAATTGGGATAGATACTAAGGATAGATAATTGGGAGACATAATTTGGATAGATAGTAAGGATAGATAGTAAGGATAGATAATTGGGAGACATAATTGGGATAGATAGTAAGGATAGATAATTGGGATAGATAGTTAGGATAGTAAGGATCGATAATTGGGATAGATAGTAAGGATAGTAAGGATAGATAGTAAGGATAGATAATTGGGATAGACAGTAAGGATAGATAATTGGGATAGATAGTAAGGATAGATAATTGGGATAGATAGTAAGGATAGATAATTGGGATATATAGTGAGGATAGATAATTGGGAGAGATAGTAAGGAGAGATAATTGGGAGAGATAATAAGGATAGATGGGAAGGATAGATAGTAAGGACAGATAGTAAGGATAGACAGTAAGGACCGATAATTGGGAGAGATGATTGGGAGAGATAATAAGGATAGATGGGAAGGCTAGATAGTAAGGAGAGACAGTAAGGACAGATAGTAAGGGTAGATAATTGGGATAGAGAGTAAGGATAGATAATTGGGATAGATAGTAAGGATAGATAGTAAGGAGAGATAATTGGGATAGATAGTAAGGATAGATATTATGGACAGATAATTGGGATAGATAGTAAGGATAGATAGTAAGGATAGTAAGGATAGATAATTGGGATAGATAGTAAGGATAGTAAGGATAGATAGTAAGGATAGATAAATGGGATAGACAGTAAGGATAGATAATTGGGATAGATAGTAAGGATAGATAATTGAGATAGATAGTAAGGACAGATAATTGGGATAGATAATTGGGATAGATAGTAAGGATAGATAATTGGGCGACATAATTGGGATAGATAGTAAGGAGAGATAATTGAGAGAGATAATTGGGATAGATAGTAAGGATAGATAATTGGGAGAGATAGTAAGGAGATATAATTGGGAGAGATAATAAGGATAGATGGTAAGGATAGATAGTAAGACAGATAGTAAGGATAGATAGCAAGGACAGATAGTAAGGGTAGATACTTGGGATAGAGAGTAAGGATAGATAATTGGGATAGACAGTAAGGATAGATAGTAAGGAGAGATAATTGGGATAGATAGTAAGGATAGATAATTGGGATAGATAGTAAGGATAGTAAGGATAGATAATTGGGATAGATAGTGAGGATAGATAGTAAGGACAGATAGTTGGGATAGATAATTGGGATAGATAGTAAGGATAGATAATTGGGATAGATAGTAAGGATAGATAATTGGGATAGATAATTGGGATAGATAGTAAGGATAGATAATTGGGCGACATAATTGGGATAGATAGTAAGGATAGATAGTAATTATAGATAGTAAGGATAGATAATTGGGATAGATAGTAAGGATAGATAGTAAGGATAGATAATTGGGAGACATAATTGGGATAGATAGTAAGGATAGATAGTAAGGATATATAATTGGGAGACATAATTAAGGACAGATAGTAAGGATAGATAGTAAGGACAGATAATTGGGAGAGATGATTGGGAGAGATAATTGGGAGAGATAATAAGGATAGATGGGAAGGATAGATAGTAAGGATAGATAGTAAGGATAGATAGTAAGGGTAGATACTTGGGATAGAGAGTAAGGATAGATAATTGGGATAGATAATAAGGATAGATAGTAAGGAGAGATAATTGGGATAGATAGTAAGGATATATAGTATGGACAGATAATTGGGATAGATAGTAAGGATAGATAGTAAGGATAGTAAGGATAGATAGTAAGGATATATAATAAGGGATAGATAGTAAGGATAGATAGTAAGGATAGTGAGGATAGATAATTGGGATAGATAGTTAGGATAGTAAGGATCGATAATTGGGATAGATAGTAAGGATAGTAAGGATAGATAGTAAGGATAGATAATTGGGATAGACAGTAAGGATAGATAATTGGGATAGATAGTAAGGATAGATAATTGGGATAGATAGTAAGGATAGATAATTGGGATATATAGTGAGGATAGATAATTGGGAGAGATAGTAAGGAGAGATAATTGGGAGAGATAATAAGGATAGATGGGAAGGATAGATAGTAAGGACAGATAGTAAGGATAGACAGTAAGGACCGATAATTGGGAGAGATGATTGGGAGAGATAATAAGGATAGATGGGAAGGCTAGATAGTAAGGAGAGACAGTAAGGACAGATAGTAAGGGTAGATAATTGGGATAGAGAGTAAGGATAGATAATTGGGATAGATAGTAAGGATAGATAGTAAGGAGAGATAATTGGGATAGATAGTAAGGATAGATAGTATGGACAGATAATTGGGATAGATAGTAAGGATAGATAGTAAGGATAGTAAGGATAGATAGTAAGGATATATAATTGGGATAGATAGTAAGGATAGATAGTAAGGATAGTAAGGATAGATAATTGGGATAGATAGTAAGGATAGTAAGGATAGATAGTAAGGATATATAAATGGGATAGACAGTAAGGATAGATAATTGGGATAGATAGTAAGGATAGATAATTGGGATAGATAGTAAGGACAGATAATTGGGATAGATAATTGGGATAGATAGTAAGGATAGATAATTGGGCGACATAATTGGGATAGATAGTAAGGAGAGATAATTGAGAGAGATAATTGGGATAGATAGTAAGGATAGATAATTGGGAGAGATAGTAAGGAGATATAATTGGGAGAGATAATAAGGATAGATGGTAAGGATAGATAGTAAGACAGATAGTAAGGATAGATAGCAAGGACAGATAGTAAGGGTAGATACTTGGGATAGAGAGTAAGGATAGATAATTGGGATAGACAGTAAGGATAGATAGTAAGGAGAGATAATTGGGATAGATAGTAAGGATAGATAATTGGGATAGATAGTAAGGATAGTAAGGATAGATAATTGGGATAGATAGTGAGGATAGATAGTAAGGACAGATAGTTGGGATAGATAATTGGGATAGATAGTAAGGATAGATAGTAAGGATAGATAATTGGGATAGATAGTGAGGATAGATAGTAAGGATAGATAGTAAGGATAGACAGTAATGATAGATAATTGGGAGACATAATTGGGATAGATAGTAAGGATAGATAATTGGGATAGATAGTAAGGATAGATAGTAAGGATATATAATTGGGAGACATAATTGGGATAGATAGTAAGGATATATAATTGGGATAGATAGTAAGGATAGATAGTAAGGATAGCTAGTATATATAGATAACTGGGATAGATAGTAAGGATAGTAAGGGTTGATAATTGGGATAGACAGTGAGGATAGATAGTAAGGACAGATAATTGGGATAGATAGTAAGGAGAGATAATTGGGATAGATAGTAAGGAGAGATAATTGGGATAGAGAGTAAGGATAGATAATTGGGATAGATAGTAAGGAGAGATAATTGGGATCGATAGTAAGGACCGATAATTGGGAGAGATGATTGGGAGAGATAATAAGGATAGATGGGAAGGCTAGATAGTAAGGATAGATAGTAAGGAGAGATAGTAGGGACAGATAGTAAGGGTAGATAATTGGGATAGAGAGTAAGGATAGATAATTGGGATAGATAGTAAGGAGAGATAATTGGGATAGATAGTAAGGATAGATAGTATGGACAGATAATTGGGATAGATAGTAGGGATAGATAGTAAGGATGGTAAGGATAGATAGTAAGGATATATAATTGGGATATATAGTAAGGATAGAGAGTAATGATAGTAAGGATAGATAATTAGGATAGATAGTAAGGATAGTAAGGATAGATAGTAAGGATAGATAATTGGGATAGATAGTAAGGATAGATAGTAAGGATAGTAAGGATATATAATTGGGATAGATAGTAAGGATAGATAGTAAGGATAGTAAGGATAGATAATTGGGATAGATAGTAAGGATAGATAGTAAGGACCGATAATTGGGAGAGATGATTGGGAGAGATAATAAGGATAGATGGGAAGGCTAGATAGTAAGGATAGATAGTAAGGAGAGATAGTAGGGACAGATAGTAAGGGTAGATAATTGGGATAGAGAGTAAGGATAGATAATTGGGATAGATAGTAAGGAGAGATAATTGGGATAGATAGTAAGGATAGATAGTATGGACAGATAATTGGGATAGATAGTAGGGATAGATAGTAAGGATAGTAAGGATAGATAGTAAGGATAGATAATTGGGATAGATAGTAAGGATAGATAATTGGGATAGATAATTGGGATAGATAGTAAGGATAGATAGTAAGGACAGATAATTTGGATAGATAGTAAGGATAGATAATTGGGATAGATAGTAAGGATAGATAGTAAGGATAGATAATTGGGATAGATAATTGGGATAGATAGTAAGGATAGATAATTGGGCGACATAATTGGGATAGATAGTAAGAATATATAGTAAGGATAGATAGTAAGGATAGATAATTGGGATAGATAGTAAGCATAGATAGTAAGGATAGATAATTGGGAGACATAATTGGGATAGATGGTAAGGATAGATAATTGGGAGACATAATTGGGATAGATCGTAAGGATAGATAATTGGGATAGATAGTAAGGATAGATAGTAAGGATAGATAATTGGGAAACATAATTGGGATAGATGCTAAGGATAGATAATTGGGAGACATAATTGGGATAAATAGTAAGGATAAATAATTGGGATAGATAGTAAGGATAGACAATTGGGAGATATAGTAAGGATAGATGGGAAGGATAGATAGTAAGGACAGATAGTAGGATATATAGTAAGGACAGATAATTGGGAGACATAATTGGGATAGATAGTAAGGATAGATAATTGGGATAGATAGTAAGGATAGATAGTAAGGTTAGATAATTGGGAGACATAATTGGGATAGATAGTAAGGATAGATAATTGGGATAGATAGTAAGGATAGATAGTAAGGATAGATAATTGGGATAGATAGTAAGGATAGATAGTAAGGATAGATAATTGGGAGAGATAGTAAGGAGAGATGATTGGGAGAGATAATAAGGATAGATGGGAAGGATAGATAATTGGGAGAGATAGTAAGGATAGATAGTAACGACAGATAATTGGGAGACATAATTGGGATAGATAGTAAGGATAGATAATTGGGATAGATAGTAAGGATAGATAATTGGGAGACATAATTGGGATAGATAGTAAGGATAGATAATTGGGATAGATAATAAGGATAGATAGTAAGGATAGATAGTAAGGATAGATAGTAAGAATAGATAATTGGGATAGATAGTAAGGATAGATAGTAAGGATAGATAATTGGGATAGATAGTAAGGATAGTAAGGATAGATAATTGGGATAGATAGTGAGGATAGATAGTAAGGACAGATAAGTGGGATAGATAATTGGGACAGATAGTAAGGAGAGATGATTGGGAGAGATAATAAGGATAGATGGGAAGGATAGATAATTGGGAGAGATAGTAAGGATAGATAGTAACGACAGATAATTGGGAGACATAATTGGGATAGATAGCAAGGATAGATAGTAAGGATAAATAGTAAGGATAGATAATTGGGATTGATATTAAGGATATGTAGTAAGGATAGATAGTAAGGATAGATAATTGGGAGACATAATTGGGATAGATACTAAGGATAGATAATTGGGAGACATAATTTGGATAGATAGTAAGGATAGATAGTAAGGATAGATAATTGGGAGACATAATTGGGATAGATAGTAAGGATAGATAATTGGGATAGATAGTGAGGAAAGATAGTAAGGACAGATAATTGGGATAGATAGTAAGGAGAGATAATTGGGAGAGATAATTGGGATAGATAGTGAGGATAGATAATTGGGAGAGATAGTAAGGAGAGATAATTGGGAGAGATAATAAGGATAGATGGGAAGGATAGATAGTAATGACAGATAGTAAGGATAGATAGTAAGGACAGATAATTGGGAGAGATGATTGGGAGAGATAATTGGGAGAGATAATAAGGATAGATGGGAAGGATAGATAGTAAGGATAGTAAGGATAGATAGTAAGGATAGATAATTGGGATAGACAGTAAGGATAGATAATTGGGATAGATAGTAAGGATAGATTGTAAGGATAGTAAGGATAGATAATTGGGATAGATAGTAAGGATAGATAGTAAGGATAGATAATTGGGAGAGATAGTAAGGATAGATAGTAAGGATAGTAAGGATATATAATTGGGATAGATAGTAAGGATAGATAGTAAGGATAGTAAGGATAGATAATTGGGATAGATAGTAAGGATAGATAGTAAGGACCAATAATTGGGAGAGATGATTGGGAGAGATAATAAGGATAGATGGGAAGGCTAGATAGTAAGGATAGATAGTAAGGAGAGATAGTAGGGACAGATAGTAAGGGTAGATAATTGGGATAGAGAGTAAGGATAGATAATTGGGATAGATAGTAAGGAGAGATAATTGGGATATATAGTAAGGATAGATAGTATGGACAGATAATTGGGATAGATAGTAGGGATAGATAGTAAGGATAGTAAGGATAGATAGTAAGGATAGATAATTGGGATAGATAGTAAGGATAGATAATTGGGATAGATAATTGGGATAGATAGTAAGGATAGATAGTAAGGACAGATAATTTGGATAGATAGTAAGGATAGATAATTGGGATAGATAGTAAGGATAGATAGTAAGGATAGATAATTGGGATAGATAATTGGGATAGATAGTAAGGATAGATAATTGGGCGACATAATTGGGATAGATAGTAAGGATATATAGTAAGGATAGATAGTAAGGATAGATAATTGGGATAGATAGTAAGCATAGATAGTAAGGATAGATAATTGGGAGACATAATTGGGATAGATGGTAAGGATAGATAATTGGGAGACATAATTGGGATAGATCGTAAGGATAGATAATTGGGATAGATAGTAAGGATAGATAGTAAGGATAGATAATTGGGAAACATAATTGGGATAGATGCTAAGGATAGATAATTGGGAGACATAATTGGGATAAATAGTAAGGATAAATAATTGGGATAGATAGTAAGGATAGACAATTGGGAGATATAGTAAGGATAGATGGGAAGGATAGATAGTAAGGACAGATAGTAGGATATATAGTAAGGACAGATAATTGGGAGACATAATTGGGATAGATAGTAAGGATAGATAATTGGGATAGATAGTAAGGATAGATAGTAAGGTTAGATAATTGGGAGACATAATTGGGATAGATAGTAAGGATAGATAATTGGGATAGATAGTAAGGATAGATAGTAAGGATAGATAATTGGGATAGATAGTAAGGATAGATAGTAAGGATAGATAATTGGGAGAGATAGTAAGGAGAGATGATTGGGAGAGATAATAAGGATAGATGGGAAGGATAGATAATTGGGAGAGATAGTAAGGATAGATAGTAACGACAGATAATTGGGAGACATAATTGGGATAGATAGTAAGGATAGATAATTGGGATAGATAGTAAGGATAGATAATTGGGAGACATAATTGGGATAGATAGTAAGGATAGATAATTGGGATAGATAATAAGGATAGATAGTAAGGATAGATAGTAAGGATAGATAGTAAGAATAGATAATTGGGATAGATAGTAAGGATAGATAGTAAGGATAGATAATTGGGATAGATAGTAAGGATAGTAAGGATAGATAATTGGGATAGATAGTGAGGATAGATAGTAAGGACAGATAAGTGGGATAGATAATTGGGACAGATAGTAAGGAGAGATGATTGGGAGAGATAATAAGGATAGATGGGAAGGATAGATAATTGGGAGAGATAGTAAGGATAGATAGTAACGACAGATAATTGGGAGACATAATTGGGATAGATAGCAAGGATAGATAGTAAGGATAAATAGTAAGGATAGATAATTGGGATTGATATTAAGGATATGTAGTAAGGATAGATAGTAAGGATAGATAATTGGGAGACATAATTGGGATAGATACTAAGGATAGATAATTGGGAGACATAATTTGGATAGATAGTAAGGATAGATAGTAAGGATAGATAATTGGGAGACATAATTGGGATAGATAGTAAGGATAGATAATTGGGATAGATAGTGAGGAAAGATAGTAAGGACAGATAATTGGGATAGATAGTAAGGAGAGATAATTGGGAGAGATAATTGGGATAGATAGTGAGGATAGATAATTGGGAGAGATAGTAAGGAGAGATAATTGGGAGAGATAATAAGGATAGATGGGAAGGATAGATAGTAATGACAGATAGTAAGGATAGATAGTAAGGACAGATAATTGGGAGAGATGATTGGGAGAGATAATTGGGAGAGATAATAAGGATAGATGGGAAGGATAGATAGTAAGGATAGTAAGGATAGATAGTAAGGATAGATAATTGGGATAGACAGTAAGGATAGATAATTGGGATAGATAGTAAGGATAGATTGTAAGGATAGTAAGGATAGATAATTGGGATAGATAGTAAGGATAGATAGTAAGGATAGATAATTGGGAGAGATAGTAAGGAGAGATGATTGGGAGAGATAATGAGGATAGATGGGAAGGATAGATAATTGGGAGAGATAGTAAGGATAGATAGTAACGACAGATAATTGGGAGACATAATTGGGATAGATCGTAAGGATAGATAATTGGGATAGATAGTAAGGATAGATAATTGGGATAGATAGTGAGGATAGATAGTAAGGACAGATAAGTGGGATAGATAATTGGGACAGATAGTAAGGAGAGATGATTGGGAGAGATAATAAGGATAGATGGGAAGGATAGATAATTGGGAGAGATAGTAAGGATAGATAGTAACGACAGATAATTGGGAGACATAATTGGGATAGATAGCAAGGATAGATAGTAAGGATAAATAGTAAGGATAGATAATTGGGATTGATATTAAGGATATGTAGTAAGGATAGATAGTAAGGATAGATAATTGGGAGACATAATTGGGATAGATACTAAGGATAGATAATTGGGAGACATAATTTGGATAGATAGTAAGGATAGATAGTAAGGATAGATAATTGGGAGACATAATTGGGATAGATAGTAAGGATAGATAATTGGGATAGATAGTGAGGAAAGATAGTAAGGACAGATAATTGGGATAGATAGTAAGGAGAGATAATTGGGAGAGATAATTGGGATAGATAGTGAGGATAGATAATTGGGAGAGATAGTAAGGAGAGATAATTGGGAGAGATAATAAGGATAGATGGGAAGGATAGATAGTAATGACAGATAGTAAGGATAGATAGTAAGGACAGATAATTGGGAGAGATGATTGGGAGAGATAATTGGGAGAGATAATAAGGATAGATGGGAAGGATAGATAGTAAGGATAGTAAGGATAGATAGTAAGGATAGATAATTTGGATAGACAGTAAGGATAGATAATTGGGATAGATAGTAAGGATAGATTGTAAGGATAGTAAGGAGAGATAATTGGGATAGATAGTAAGGATAGATAGTAAGGATAGTAAGGATAGATAATTGGGATAGATAGTAAGGATAGATAGTAAGGACAGATAATTGGGATAGATAGTAAGGATAGATAGTAAGGATAGATAATTGGGAGACATAATTTGGATAGATAGTAAGGATAGATAGTAAGGATAGATAATTGGGAGACATAATTGGGATAGATAGTAAGGATAGATAGTAAGGATAGATAGTAAGAATAGATAATTGGGATAGATAGTAAGGATAGATAGTAAGGATAGATAATTGGGATAGATAGTAAGGATGGTAAGGATTGATAATTGGGATAGATAGTGAGGATAGATAGTAAGGACAGATAATTGGGATAGATAATTGGGACAGATAGTAAGGAGAGATGATTGGGAGAGATAATAAGGATAGATGGGAAGGATAGATAATTGGGAGAGATAGTAAGGATAGATAGTAACGACAGATAATTGGGAGACATAATTGGGATAGATAGCAAGGATAGATAATTGGGATAGATAGTAAGGATAGATAGTAAGGATAGATAATTGGGAGACATAATTGGGATAGATAGTAAGGATAGATAATTGGGATAGATAGTAAGGATAGATAGTAAGGATAGATAGTAAGGATAGATAGTAAGAATAGATAATTGGGATAGATAGTAAGGATAGATAATTGGGAGACATAATTGGGATAGATAGTAAGGATAGATAATTGGGATAGATAGTAAGGATAGATAGTAAGGATAGATAATTGGGATAGATAGTAAGGATAGATAGTAAGGATATATAGTATAGATAGATAATTGGGATTGATAGTAAGGATAGATAATTGGGAGACATAATTGGGATATATAGTAAGGATAGATAATTGGGATATATAGTAAGGATATATAATTGGGATATATAGTAAGGATAGATAGTAAGGATAGATAGTATAGATAGATAATTGGGATAGATAGTAAGGATAGATAATTGGGAGACATAATTGGGATAGATAGTAAGGATAGATAATTGGGATATATAGTAAGGATAGATAGTAAGGATATATAATTGGGATAGATAGTAAGGATAGATAGTAAGGATAGATAGTATAGATAGATAATTGGGATAGATAGTAAGGATAGATAGTAAGGATAGATAATTGGGAGACATAATTGGGATAGATAGTAAGGATAGATAATTGGGATAGATAGTAAGGATAGATAGTAAGGATAGATAATTGGGATAGATAGTAAGGATAGATAGTAAGGATATATAGTATAGATAGATAATTGGGATAGATAGTAAGGATAGATAATTGGGAGACATAATTGGGATAGATAGTAAGGATAGATAATTGGGATAGATAGTAAGGATAGATAGTAAGGATAGATAATTGGGATAGATAGTAAGGATAGATAGTATAGATAGATAATTGGGATAGATAGTAAGGATAGTAAGGATAGGTAATTGGGATAGATAGTGAGGATAGATAGTAAGGACAGATAATTGGGATAGATAGTAAGGAGAGATAATTGGGAGAGATAATTGGGATAGATAGTGAGGATAGATAATTGGGAGAGATAGTAAGGAGAGATAATTGGGAGAGATAATAAGGATAGATGGGAAGGATATATAGTAAGGACAGATAGTAAGGATAGATAGTAAGGACAGATAATTGGGAGAGATGATTGGGAGAGATAATTGGGAGAGATAATAAGGATAGATGGGAAGGATAGATAGTAAGGATAGTAAGGATAGATAGTAAGGATAGATAATTGGGATAGACAGTAAGGATAGATAATTGGGATAGATAGTAAGGATAGATTGTAAGGATAGCAAGGATAGATAATTGGGATAGATAGTAAGGATAGATAGTAAGGATAGTAAGGATATATAATTGGGATAGATAGTAAGGATAGATAGTAAGGACAGATAATTGGGATAGATAGTAAGGATAGATAATTGGGATAGATAGTGAGGATAGATAATTGGGATAGATAGTAAGGATAGATAATTGGGTGACATAATTAGGATAGATAGTAAGGATAGATAATTGGGATAGATAGTAAGGATAGATAGTAAGGATAGACAATTGGGATAGATAGTAAGGATAGAGAGTACGGATAGATAGTATAGATAGATAATTGGGATAGATAGTGAGGATAGATAGTAAGGATAGATAGTAAGGATAGATAGTAAGAATAGATAATTGGGATAGATAGTAAGGATAGATAGTAAGGATAGATAATTGGGATAGATAGTAAGGATAGTAAGGATAGATAATTGGGATAGATAGTGAGGATAGATAGTAAGGACAGATAATTGGGATAGATAATTGGGACAGATAGTAAGGAGAGATGATTGGGAGAGATAATAAGGATATATGGGAAGGATAGATAATTGGGAGAGATAGTAAGGATAGATAGTAACGACAGATAATTGGGAGACATAATTGGGATAGATAGCAAGGATAGATAATTGGGATAGA